>NC_054701.1:79821448-80056448 GCF_016097555.1 Gigantopelta aegis
TTGATTTTTTTTTCGAGATGCCCTTTTAAAGAGTTGGTCCATATGCCCTCTTCCAGTTACCCCACCCCCCACCCCCCATCCCGCAAACTAGGTCCTGCTAAAGTCATTAATTCGTTCATTTACTCGTCTCTCTGTCGGTCGGCGTAATATAATGCTTGTAGTTGCCCTAACTGGGTTTCACCTCTCAATAATTATTTTACGAACAAAAAAAAAATAAACAAACAATAATAATAATAATAAATAAAGAAATAAAACAAACACTGGGGTATTACAAATATAAGGACGACCAGAAACACATTGACTTTAACGACACTGATATTCTAGGCAAGAAAACCCCAATATTTAAGCGTAATCTATGTAATTTTAGTTGTTAAAAGAGTTCTGTTAGTCGTAAACATCTTTTTTTGTTTGTTTAAATGATAGCAAATTGAAGACAGTCTCTTTTACATCCCAAATCCTCACTTCCATTTGGCAATTATTTGATACACTATTTAGGTATAGAGTAATATGTGTTTTTCGGTAGCACGTGCCAAGTTGTGCAGAGGCTGGCGAAGTTTTGGCCATTGGCATAGAGATAATGATATCAACATGCACAGGGCGGATCCAGATTTATCTCAACTTCAACCGTGGGGGGGGGGGGGGGGAGATTTTTTCTAATGAATAGGATGGTATTGTGAAGAAAACCTTCACCCCTTCCTAATTGTTTATAATTTAATAAATAAGAAGTATTCGTTTTTATAAGTGGGAAGGAGAGAGGTCATCGGGGTTCACCCGCTATATCCGCCCCTGAATAATGACCTACGCGGTATGCTCCGTGAAGCCAGTGTGATATATCAAATATCGCACACCGAGAGCGGTTAACTCACAACAGGTACGTAAACACGGGCGAGATGGTTCCAACACAAAATATGAATAATCACATATGGTCGCGGCTGTCTTCGTCGAGATTCCTGCAAGATTATAACAGAAGAACGAGTAGTAAAGAACTAGCTATGACAGAAAAATAAAATAAAATATAACGGGCGGATGTAGGGGGAAAGGGTAACCCAACACGGCCTCCGCCACTACTCAATCAAAAATTATTCCTTTTGTCTTTCATTCAGAGTTAGTATATTCCACTCTTTCTCCGTATGGATAAACACACATTTTATTTTTGCCAAAAAAATATACATTTTGTAGGCATACATACATATTTATATATAAAATAATATAATGTGCACACTGCGGGGAAATGGTATGCAGCATCGGGTTACATTCAATAAAATTCTATAGTAAATGGGTGATGCATGCATAGCAATAATATTTCAGTCAGAATATATTACATGTTTGTAGCACCCGTTTTTCAGAAAACTCTGGATCCGCCCCTGAAACAACGCATTGATTAATACATTAGGAAAGGGACTTTTGTTTTAAAACGACTCCTCGTATTGTTTAATGGTGTATACCACCAAGTTAAATCCCATAGAAGACAATGGTAACATATATTGCTAAAGCTGTTTATTTAAAGTTTATAAATACTACAACCCCCTCTCCTTTGATTATAATCAGAAAAACATGGTGGTGGGTATGCTGCTAGTTTCAGCTATAATGGTTTGTTTTGTTTAACGACACCACTAGAGTACATTGATCGATTAATCATAGGCTACTAGATATCAAACCCTTGGTAATTTTGACACATAGTCTTAAGAGAGGAAACCCGCTTCATTTTTCCTTTAGTAACAAGACTTTTTTATATGCACCATCCCAAAGACATGGTAACACATACATATTTTATTACATCGTCAAAGACTTTTTGTATACATGTAGACATATACATATTTTATAGATTTTAGTTTTACTTCTTGTAAATACACTATTTAAAACAATATTTCTGATAGTCTTTTAATAGTTTTAAAGTCTCTGATAACTCCATAGGAATGGCTTGTATTATTTTATTGCTGTATTACTGTATTATTACTGTTGAACTCTTGTTTTTATTTTAATCTGTACACAAGGTGAGACGTAAATAAATAATTTGTCGGTCTGTCTGTCTGTCTGTCATACCACGGCTTTTGATACCAGTCGCGGTGCATTATCCTGAACGAGAAATAGCTCAATGGGCCCACCGACGGGAATCGGTCCTTAACCGACCGATCAAGCGAGCGATTTACCACTAGGCTAGGTCCTGCCTTCCCACCCCCGCGCACCACAAATGATGTAAATCGCTATCATATGAACTATGGTATAGGTTTAAAGCTGACATCTGTTAGCCCAGCTGTCTCTCGTGATTCTGTAGGGGTGGGCGTGATCATTGAAAACATGACCTGTAATGATGACTAACCCTGTTGCGACATATGGGTATAGAACTATAATAATACACTGAGAGAAAAAAAAGTGATCACATCAACACTAATAGGAATAGAAAGAGCGTCTGCAACCAAAATCTCCCTCCGTAATGTCAAGTGTTACTGACATTCAATGTCATATTACTGACATTCAATGTCATATTACTGACATTCAGTCTCATATTACTGACATTCAATGTCATAATACTGACATTCAATCTCACAATACTGACATACAGTCTGACCTACAATCTTATATTACTGACATTCAATCTCATATTACTGACATTCAGTTTACATCTTTATACAGACATTATGACGCTAATAGTGACTGAACTGTGGTTTCGTATTAATACCAAGTGCTCCCTCATTTTTTTATTTTTATCTCAGTATATATGAACATCTGTTACATTAACATACTCTTTGATAAACAAGCGTTAAAAGTGTGTAGTCTGTACGAAGTTTGATATAGGTTAAGGCTGCTAAATACGAGTACTTCGTTAGTATCCCAAGATATCATTGTCATTATCGTCATCATTACCACCACCACCATCACAATCACGACCACTAACAACACCATCATCACTATAATCGTCACCACCACCACCACCACCACCACCACCACCACCTCCACCGCCATCACCACCATAAATAAAACATTTCCTTCCTTCCTTCTGTTTTGTTTTGTTTTGTTTCTTGTTCTCTGAGTAACACATAACTGGGTGAAGACAGTATTCAAGTCTCACAGCTCAGGAAGGAAGGACATGTTCTATTTAACGACGCACTAAAAACATTTTATTTACGGTTATATGGCGTCAAACATGTGGTTAAGGACCACCAAGCTATTGAGAGAGGAAACCCGCTGTCACCACTTCATGGGCTACTCATTTCGATTAGCAGCAAGGGATCTTTTAATTGCAGCATCCAACAGACAGGATAGTACATACCACGGCCTTTGTTACACCAGTCGTGGTGCACTGGCGGGAACGAGAAATACCCCAACGGGACCACCGACGGGGATCGATCCTAAACCATCACGCGAGCGCTTTACCACTGGGCTACGACCCGCCCCTCTCGGAGGTGAGAAGCACAACAGCAATAAACAGCACTACGATACTTTCTTTTAATTCTCCGACGCCATATAACCGTAAATAAAATGTTTTAAGTGCGTCGTTAAATAAAACATTTCCTTCCCCAGTACTAACACGACACCATCATGGCCCTGACCGACATCATGGACGATGTCGACTACAACCACAAGAACTTCAACGACGACGAGGTCCTACACCGACACCCGCTGTGGCTGACCGAGTCGCACTTCATCTACAACTTGTTACGGGATTCTCACGGGCGGCTCTACTGCAGGAAAAACATCAACGGAGACGTCATTTGCTCGCCCAGGTGACTCCTAGTTCCAGTTTAGATAATGTCATATGCTCGTCTAGGTGACTTATATTTTTTCAGTTTAAAGATATCATTTGCTCGCCTAGGTGACTCCTAGTTTCAGTTTAGATAATATCATATGCTCGTCTAGGTGACTCCCTATTTTCAGTTTAAAAATTTCAGTTGCTCGCCCAGATGACTTATAGTTTCAGTTTAAAGAATGTCATATGCTCGCCCTGGTGACTTCTATTTTCAGTTTAAAGCATGTCATTTGCTCGCATGGGTGCCTCATATTTTTTAGTTTAAAGAATACAGAGTGCTCGCCCAGGTGACTCCTATTTTTTAGTTGAAAGTATGTCATTTGCTCGCCTAGATGAATCCTGTTTTTAGTTTAAAGTAATATGCTTGCTCGCCTAGGTGATTCCCATTTTCAGTTTAAAGATTGTAATTTGCTCGCCTAGGTAACTCCTATTTTCAGTTCTTAAAAATGCTATTTGCTCGTCCATGTGACTCCTATTTTTATTTTAAAGAATGTAATTTTCTCGCCAAGGTGACTCCTAGCTTCAGTTTATTTTCAATTTAAAGAATGTCAATTGCTCGCCTAGCGTCTAGGTGACTCCTATTTTCATTTTAAATAACTTATTTTGATTTAACACTTTGAAACATATATTTGGCTAATGGTGTTTTAATGCTGTTTAATGTTTACTTTATTTAACAGGTTCTTGGTTGGAATGTTATTTTCTGCGCATCCTAAGTGTTTTTCGTCGTAACGAAGATTGTAATACTAGTAGCTAAACAAATTTGTTATTTCATATAACTGACATAACACGTGTTCCAGAACATGTGGTAATTAAAAACGGCGTTTGAAACGCAACTTCATAAAAAAAAACCCAGCGACCATTACTTCATAAAAACAGCGGCCATTACTTCATCTAGTTTTTGATGTATAATTAGAACAAGAGACAAAGTAGGTTATACCCGGAAACACGAATATTAGTATTTTAGGCGTACTTTTTTTTTACTGACGGTTTTTAAAATATATACTAATATTTAAATATACCGAAGGGAAAGAAAGAAATAGATAATGCGAGAGAGAAAGAGAGAGGAAGGTAGGAAGGGAGAGAGACAGAGATAAAGAGAGGGGAGGTAGGAAAGGAGAGAGAGAGAGAGAGAGAGAGAGAGAGAGAGAGAGAGAGAGAGAGAGAGAGAGAGAGAGAGAGAGAGAGAGAACAAAAAAGAGACAGAGAGAAGAAAGAGAGAGAAAGTTTGCAATATTTCTAATGATATATGACTAAAACCAGACCATTTAAACTTTATTTCCAGACAACTGAACCTGTTATGCATGAAGAAACTAGTCACCAACCCGATACGGATGCAGAAGTTCAAGTTCAACGAAGTTCCCTTTGACCTCTACCCTGCACTCCTGACCGAGGCCATTTTCCAAAGAGAGCTGCAGACGATCACATTCCTCGTGTCCACGTGGCCACAGAAGGTGCTGGACATCCAGAGTATCCTTCCGCTGGAGGACGTCTTGCCTCAGAACTATCTCACGATGCCCGTGGAAGGACAAGGCAGCACGTCGCTGGTCGACAGTTTCATGTTGGGTCTACTCACCCTCAAGCCTCACGCCAAGTTGAAACTCATCAACTTCAATGGATTCAAGAATGGTGAGAAAGATTTTTGTGCACTTTAAAGAGACTGTTCCAGGGTCGTAGCGTGAGCTGGACCTGGGGGGGGGTGGTGGGGGGTGGGGGTGGGAGTGGGGGGTCGAATATGAACCAAGTGGACCTTTTTTATTTTGTTTTTGCACCACCAGAAACTCCATATGTATCAACCTGTGTTTTAGTTCTGAAAGCGAACCATTTGCTTCAGCCCCCCGACCCCCCCCCCCCCCACCTCCCCAGCCTACGCCCCTGTGTTCTGAATTTGTTGTCATTGTAAAAGGTTTCTGATTAACAAAGCCTTTTTAAAAATAAAATTACACATTACTATTATTATTATTATTTTTATTTTTTTTGAATATCAGGTTTCTGGTAATCCCAATGTTTGTAGCAGCTAAAACGTCAATTTACCTAATTATTTATGTTTTCAAACGTACGAAATTATTGGAAGGTAAAATCCAATCTCGACTTCTAAAAACATTCAGGTAATTAGAAACAGTTTATATATAAATACTCTAATATTATTTTTTAACTGTGTTTGTCGGTGTTACAATAGCAGCAAACGCAGGGGAAAACAAATTTTAATGTTGAAATTAAAACATTCTAAAAATAATATTCCTTTCATTCTGTGTTAACCTTTATTTTAAGTTCATAAACCACTTTAATATAGACACGGCAACAGCGACATTTACAAACATAATTAAATCTATTAATAGCATTGTTTCTATTCCTTTAATATACATTTTTAACAGCCTCTATTCATTCTAATTAAAATCAGACTCACTAGTCTATAAGTGATAATTATAGACCAGTGAAGCTAATTTCAATCAAATTATACACAATCAATATATATATAACAACAGAAAAACATTAAAAAACCCCACATTTTAAAACTTGTTGATTATATTGACCAGTTTGTATGAATACTGATTTTGACTTTTGTCTTTCTCTGGATGATATAACAAATGAAGACAACTGTTCAAACTTGGTTTAATCTTGATCAAGTTTACTTCACTGAATGTCAAAACACGGCTAGGGTAGCTTGATTGTTTTCATGTTTAAAAAATAACGATTTTCAGGGAGAAACGTCCTCCCGGCGGGAAAACGAGAGACTTGATCAAATACCGGAAGTCTCCCACGGAATCGGGGAAGGTTGACAGGTCTAGTTTTAGAAACACATAAAGTATGGATCCATGTTTAGCCTAATCATACCTTGAAGAACTGGGCCATGGTATCATCACTGATATGTCAATGATTCTTAGTCGTTCCATAAAACTTTCTTTTGTCTTATTCAAAGATTCAATTTAGGCTTTACAAATATTAATCTCCTTTTCCCCCCATTTTTTTAAACGTTTATTTTAATTACAAAACAGAGCAAATGTCAAATGCAGTGCAATATCCGACTTTCTCTTTCCTTTCAGACAGAAAACTTTGTCGCGAATTGTCGCGCTTACCGATTCTGTGGCTGACTCCTGCCGACCGACAAGTTGGATACGTTCACAGTCTCATCAGAAAGACTCTAGGTATGTTATAGGGGGCGCAAAACAATGGGGGTGGGGTAGGGATGAGGGGATGAAATGCCCCACGTTTTCCTGTTATTGTACTCGACCTCCAAAATTAGAGCCAGTCAGGCCCTTAAATTTACATTCCCTGGGCCGTCGGACTGACAGTGGTCAAATTCAAATACACATCGCAGGCCCTGAGTTCATACAATAATTAGTTAAAACAACCCTCCAAAACCAACGAAAACAAAACAAACCAACAATCACCCCCCCCCCCCCCCCCCAAACTCCCTCCAAAACCCCCACAACAACAACAACACCCCCCCCCCCCCGCAAAAAAACACACAAAAAAACAACCCCACAACCCAACAACAACATCAACGACATCAACAACAGCAAACCCCCACCCAAAAAGCCCCCACCCCCATAAAAACCCAAGCAGTCGCCAAAATGTTCCAAAACTTGAAGTACATTATTATATCAGTGAGGATCGTATTTAAAGTGGGAAATGTACACCAAAAAACCCCTACAAGTTTGTTTGTTTTGTTTAACGACACCACTGATCATTAATCGTCGACTATTGGATGTCAAACAGGTGGTAATTTTGACATATAGCACGGGCGTAGGAAGGTGCCAAAAGGTGTGTGTGTGTGTGTGGGCGGGGGGGGGGGGGGGGGGGGGGGGGGGGGGCACATATATAAATATATAAAAACCATCACTGCTGCTAAAATGTGGCGGGCACATCCCCCTCCACCCCACCCCACCCACCCACCCCCACCCCACCCACCCACCCCGCTTCATACGCCAATGATATTATAGTACCTACAACAAAAAAAAACCCCTCCCAAAACAAAACCCAAACCAACAACCCCCCAAAAAACCCTCAACAACACCAAAAACCCCAAACAAACCCCAAAACAACCAACCAACAAAATAAAACGTCAAACACAACAAACCCTGAACAAAAAACAACCCAAAGAAACAAGAACACAAAAAGCCCCACCCACCCACCACACAGCCCCCCCCCCCCCCCCCAAAAAAAAAAAACCCCCAAAAAAAAAAAAAAAAAAAAAAAAAATACATCCCCACCGAACAAACAAACACCCCATCCCAAACATAAAAACCCCATTATGTACTGGACGACTCTAATAATGTACAGAAGTCTGCGTGTGAAAGAGTAAGCCTATTTCTATCTGTAATGAATCTCGTCACGCTACGTGATAACGGTAAATCAACATGTGCGTGTGGTTTTTACAGGTATTAGCAGAGATAAGGTTCAGCGATATCTCAACAGGATCGCCTGCATCTACTCTCTCATTGACCCCTGCATCAGGCATGGCAACAAAATAGGTAATTAATTAGAAAATTACAACCCGCATGTCCACTATGTGCACCAAAAATGCAATGGCAGAAAAAAATCTAATATTTTCCAGTATAAAGAAACGCTAGAAAGATAACCTTGATGAAAATGAACACAATATTACTACCATACTGTGTTAGTCTATATTAAAGAAAATAATATTATATTTTCAAACATTTTAAAGGTAAACTATAGTATAAAATAAAGTTAAACCCAGACAAAAAAATATATTTAAAAAAAAAAAAAAAAGAGAACAAAAGTTATAATGTCATGTTGTAGTCAAATATCAACAGATGTTATTACATATGTTTTCATTTCCAATAAATGCTATTTCAATTTTATTTAAAAAAATTTTTATAGCAATTTTATTATAAAGTTAACTTTCAAAACACCTCTAAAAACCCTTCAAAACATGCACAATAATTGATTATGCCAGCATTTTAAAACATTCAAAAATAAAAACCCAGAACAACCTGCTCATATGACTGTCTTCTTCTTCTTTTTAAGGACCCGTTACTATAGTGATCGACTGTAAAGTCACACTTGATGATGTTCCTATTGGTCTTGCCTTACAACACGTGACTCCATTTCGTTTCGTGTGTAAGCGGCTGTGGACGGAACCCATCGCAGAAGTGACGTTACCCACCAAACTCATTCCTAATGTTCTTGATCCTCGGGTAAGTCCCGTTACGTATTTATATTATCTGGTCATCCAAACTCATTCCTAATATTCTTGATCCTTGGATAATCCACATTATATGTTTATAGTATCTGGTCATCCAAGCTCATTCCCATTGTTCTTGATATTCAGGTAAGTCCGTTACGTTTGTTTAAGATATATACATATTATACTCAATTATAACTAAGATCATAAAATGTTTCAGTTTATATATGGATGTGATCTCAGAGATAGTGTTCTAGATTTTGATGCCATGGACCATAACAAGAAATGACAAAACATAAATGGCAAACAATTTACTGTTTAAAATTGAACAAATTACCTAAGTATAAAGAAATATTAACATTTTTTTACTTTTATTTATCAGTTGAATAATCATATATAGCAATTATATTATTAAAAATCACGAAACAGCATTTCGAATTCAAAGATAATGGATGTCACCTTTTGTGTTCAGTATCATCAACATAGATCAACGCTTCAAGGCAGGTGACCTTTTTCAAATGATTATTCACGTCAACAATTGTTACTGAAAGCATATATCTTGATTAATATTAACCGGGGCAACTGTATTTACGTGCCCCTATCCACAGAGGTTCAGGCACGCCCACTACGGATTTAGCCTCTGACTTCGCCAGTGACTAACTCCGGAGCAGGGGGGGGGGGGGGGGGTAAGTTTGAGGTGGGCGGAATTTGGAAAAAAGCCATTTAGTAAGCGCGGACCAAATAGCAGACACTTCATAAACTTGAAGTAACACCGAGTGGGAGCCGTGTTCTGATTGGCTGAATTTCGATTCCTCGGTGAAGCCTGTTTTTTACCTAAGTCTACAAAGAGTACTGCATACCAAAACATGTCTGGACTCTAATTTTTTAGCCAAAAATAGTTAAGACTGCTCGGCCGAAAAGTTTTTAAGGTGATTTTGAGCAATTGAACGGGCGCCAAAATAAAATGCGTTAGACTACTTATAAAAAAATAAACATAAGAATTTAGAACTGCTTACAAAACATTTAAAGTCTAACTAGCCCAATAAAAGAGGTTACTCACGGAGGCAAAGGAGGTTGGTAGAGGGGATGTCGTCAAGGAGAGCTGATGAAGAGGGACGAATCCAGATGGTGGAGGGCTTGCCGGTATGTGGACTTGGCGATGTTCTCGATGATTGGACGGTAATCTTCCCCGGCAACGGGTCTTGATGACACGGTGGATGGTCGGGTTGTCCATTTCATCGAGAAGAATCCCTTGGTGGAAAAGTCCCCTCCGGCGGACAGTAAGGCAGATCCCTCCCCCATCTTTCATAGTAATCCTCCGCACCGAAAACTCTCCTTCCGTTAGCGGCAGAGGTTCGTAGGTATTCGGACCAGGTTCACAAAGGAGCCGACGGACATCCCCGATGTTGGTCTTGACCAGCCTTGAGTAGCGCGATGGTAGCTTGCCAGACTGTAGTGTCCAAGGCTGGTCGATGGTCGGATCATCTATCGGCGGTGAGGTTGGTGTAGGCGGTTGGGTCGGCGGACTTGGCTTGTCTGGTTGGTCGCCTGGGGACACAACCGCCTTTCGTTTTCCAACGGCCACAAGACGGGCCTGGGTTTCTACAGCGCCACTCTTCCTGGGTGGGGGTGGCATCGCTGGAAACCCGGAGGCTGAAGGCTTCGGAGATGTGGGGGGCGATTCCATCAGGGCCCGGTTAAGGTCCGTATCCGGCTTCGCCACTGGCAAGTCAACATCTGGATCCAGCAGGGCTGTAACAGCTGGTCTCGCTGGTGTAGACTGGGGCATGGGGCGTACAACGGAAGAAGTCGCCGCCGGTAGTTGAGCTACCGGTTTTGACCTCCCCCGGTCCGCCCCTGGCGCGTCCGTCTTCCTCCTCCTTCTCCTCCTAGGTGGCTTCCTCGCTGGTTCACCGTACACCAAGGTCACGGTTGCCTGTGGCCCGGTGTACGTGACGCGGTACTCCAATAACACTCCGTAAGAAGCAATGAGTCCCCCCAGGTGGGGGGGGGGGGGGGGGGGGGTTAGCTCGAGAGAGCAGGCGCACACGTCCTGCTTCATCTTAGCTCAAATCGGAATGTGTAATATTAACCATTCTTCTCTTTGACTTCACTTCTTTATATAACCTCCAGCTTCTGTCATGGCCTACGTGGTAATTTCTGGAAGCGCTCGCTACACGTCTTTTTAATTGTTTTAAAATAAATACACGTACTTTGATTATTATTTTGGAATAATTAAAATCTATCTGAACTGATCATTTCCTAATATTTTGCAACCTGAGAAGAAAATATTTGTCTTTTTGAGATAAATGCGTTTAAAGTTTAAGATCCATCGAGCAATTATACACTTGAAATTCCCAATTCCGACTGTACAGTAAATACCCCATTCATTCAAAGACTTAACAAAACAATATAACTTCAAAGACGTAACAAACTATAACCATGTTGTTTTGAATCTTACATTCCCACCGGCCTCGGAGGCGTCGTGGTTAAGCCATCGGTCTACAGGCTGGTAGGTACTGGGTTCGGATCCCAGTCGAGGCATGGGATTTTTAATCCAGATACCGACTCCAAACCCTGAGTGAGTGCTCCGCAAGGCTCAATGGGTAGGTGTAATCCACTAATCAATGTGCTCTAGTGGCGTCGTTAAATAAAACAAACTTTACTTACATTCCCATGTCACGAATTTTCTTTTTGCAGTACATATCCCACCTAGATGTGACAGACGAAAATCTTTGTTCCGATCTCAACAAATTCGACGGCCTGCTCGAGGCGCTGCTGCTAATGCCCAACATCGAGGCGCTGAGTCTTCCAAACACCGTACACGCCAACATCCACAGCAACGCCGCCTACGAACTCAACCAGGTCCTGCAGCAACTACACCGTCTGCGGAAACTAAACTTCTGGTCGTGCAACCTGCGGGACAACCTTGACCTTCTGCTGAACGACCTCGACCTTCCAGTGATCTATCTGAATCTTCGAGACTGTCGCCTGAGCAAGACGGACATTCAGTTCTTGCTTCAGTGGGGGCCTCTTTCCGGACTGAGGGAGCTGAACCTCAGTCGAAACAACATGAAGAGTCTGGTGAACCTTGCGGTTTCTCTCATCCAGCGACTGCCACAGGTTATCTGTTTTTCTATGTCCTACTGCTGCTTCTCTGTGATAGGCATCAAGCAAATTGTGAGAGGGTGTCTCGACTGCCCTAGTTTGAAAATACTTGGAATCCAGCCGTTCACTCCAGCCCCTGTGGAGGACATAAAGTATATCCTTGAAGACTGTGCCAACATTCCATCCCTACAAAGGCTGCTTCTGTTGCCAGAGGCGTACGCTTTTCCGGGAAACAACGAGCTGTCGAGGTTTCAGAACAGAGAAATTCTTATTCGGATATGTAATGAATTTCTGGACGCGTTGGAAAGACCTGATATTGAATTCGAATAATGTTAGTGTAAAACGTACATGTAAAACGCAAGTGGATACAGTTATAAACCGATATTGACTAAGAACTTGGGATGGAGTAAAAATTGTGCGAGTTCATAATGTTTTTGACAATGTGTTTTTTATCGCTCAGACCAAAAAATCTGTAACCATTTCCCATCATGTTTAAAATTTAATTATCTATGCACCTCATTTTAGTGAAATATGACATAAGAAGACGATGAAGAAGAAAACTCGAACAAAACAAGCTGAGTTATCAAATTTACAGTTGATGCTTTGAACTATTGGCGTAAGAAGGTGATGGGGGCACATTTTTATATTTACACTCTTTTACACTATTATAAAGCAAAATATCTGAAAAGTGTGGGGGTAGGCACATGCCCCCTTGCCACCCCCCGTTTCCTACGCCAGTGTCTGCCAAATTCGAAAACAATACCCCATCCACCATCATTACCAAGTTAGAACAATACAGCCAGTGGCTACTATCTTCCTTGTGACATATGCATTTCCGCTGTATTACTACCCATATAAAAATGGGTGCCCAAGTGTGTGATATCCTTATAGACAGAACTTACGGGTATTACAAATAGTGTACGACAAAATACACGTCAACTGTTTGTATATAATGCACGAAATAGTTCCGTCTCTGGATTATTCAAGGACAGATGAATAAACTGCGACAGACAACTAAAGTATATATACTAAGTTCAAATTTATGGATAAATTACTGTAATAGGCGTCGGATGACGACAGCAACTAGGTGTGGGCAGTTATGTATCCTCTTCAAAAAAGGTAGGGGAACTCTAATAAGAATTTACAATTGCCAAAATTGTAAGGTATATTAGCTGTGGGGAATGGTTATACAGTAATAGTGAATTAATTGGGCAAACATTACAACTGGTAGTTCAGTATTACAATAGGTTTCATGACGACCAAAGATCTTGAAGGACGATTGGGGTCAGAAGTGATATTTGAAAGTTGACGTGTTGTTTTTTTAAATCAGTAAATCGCAAATTCAAACAATAAAAATGACTAAAAACAAAACAATAACAACTATATGATCAACAGAATGAAAAAGATTGACAGAAATAATGTTCCACATTTATTAATCAACCTACCTGGAAATTGTCAAAATAGAATGACACCGCACGCACGTGTACGGGCAACTGCGTGATGCACGTGCAAACTATGGAATGTGTTTCGGTGTGTTGATAAACAGACCTGAACGTTCTTTGCTAGGATGTCTGTGGTCAAAACGTATGTTCGGTCTAATAGTTGATATTAATATTAATGTTTCAGGTTCCCCTACTTTTTTGGAAGAGTATATATTAATTTGATTAGCAACTGGGAAAAGGGAATGCATCATCTTCAAAATGTATTGGCCGGGGGGGGGGGGGGGGGGGGGGGGCATTTAGACAATACACGGTTCGGGTATTTATCCAGGCATTCAGTGGGTCCGAACATAGGCTCCTTCCCAAATGAAAGTAACTCTAAAAATTCCCAATCTCTATGCTAAAAATCCATATATATATATATATATATATATATATATATATATATATATATATATATATATATAAAATTATTATTATTATATCAATTTAACAGTGGCCTGAAAAATTATCCCAATTATGATTAAATCACATTAATTTTCCAATATCATCAGCAGCGGAAAAATCCTTACAATTATTATACATGTGTGTATACACGAAGCACTTTGTTTTCGATGTAGTTGACACAGATCTCAATATTATGTTTGGTAAATACGATCAAGAGTTAATAAAGTTTGTGTGCTGAAATTATACTGCTACGAGTTCTGTTTCTCAGGTCACTCTTTGAACTAGCCATCCATTCATACGATTTCCGACTGGCATATCAATGGCCCTGTTATGTACTACCCTGTATATAAAAGATCCCTTGTTGCTAATCGAAAAAGAGTAGCCTATGAAGTGGCGACAGCGGGTTTTCTCTATCAATATCTGTGGTGTTTAACCATATGTCTGACGCTATATAACCATAAATAAAATGTGTTGAGTGCGTCGTTAAATAAAACATTTCCTTCCTTCCTACGTGTTCCGTGAGCGTGACCGTGTATGCGTGAATTGAACATCCATAAATACCTGTTGAAATACGTGAACACACTCTAAATATGATTTAAAAAAAAAAAAAAAATGTCCCACTGCCATTGATGTCATCAAGGTCATGCTAAACTTCAAAATAACGCATACCGTGTCCGTGAAAAATCGCGCACAGAGCGCTTCCTCGCAGACGCGGAGTAATGGATGCTTAGCAACGTCTTCCCAACGCAGCGATTTCTCACGGATACAGACACGGATCACGGATGAATGAATGACTCGTTAGCTTTAGAGCCCGATTTCTCGTTGACAGTGGCCACGATTCATGGTTTAAATTCGGTTGCAGAAAGAATCAACTGAACTTTGCATTTGACATTTAAAACGATCCAGTTTTGAATTCTCTACAAAAGCTGAACTGAACGATTTTGCACGTCAAACCGTTTATGACACGATCGACGATTGATTGTTAAACTAGCTTTTTTGTTTTCCATATGCGCCGTTTTATCAGCCCTTTTTTTATACGTGTTTTCTCCGTTACGTGCCCGCACCGCCCCACATGGAAAACGGCCCTAAAGACTCGTGTATAATGAATGCAGGGCGTAGGTGCTGGCCGAGTAAAAAACCCCAAACCAAACCAAAAAACAAAACATTAGTTTTAATGAGAGGTTCTAGGTATGGATGCGTGCGATGCGCGTGTCTGTAAAACGCATGCGGCCAACCACAATTAAATAATCGTATATGGTGTATATGCCCAAAACGTAAGCCGCAGACGCACGAGACGCAACAGTCGGACCGCACGCACGCGCGGCATCCAGTCTGTATGAGACTTGAACCTTATGGTCTGTCTAAGGGTGCATCTTCTTTCACTGTAAATTGGATCTAGAAAGAAAGAAATGCTTGATTTAACGACGCACTCAACACATTTTATTTACGGTTATATGGCGTCAGACATATGGTTAAGGACCACACAGATTTTCAGAGGAATCCCGCTGTCGCCACTACATGGGCTACTCTTTCCGATTAGCAGCAAGGGATCTTTTATTTGCGCTTCCCACAGGCAGGATAGCACAAACCATGACCTTTGTTGAACCAGTTATGGATCACTGGTCGGTGCAAGTGGTTTACACCTACCCATTGAGCCTTGCGGAGCACTCACTCAGGGTTTGGAGTCGGTATCTGGATTAAAAATCCCATGCCTCGACTGGGATCCGAACCCAGTGCCTACCAGTCTGTATACCGATGGCCTAACTGCGACGCCACCGAGGCCGGTCTGGATCTAGTGACTGTACCTGTAGGTTCTAATAGACCAAATCAATCCCTATTGCCGATAATGTTTACTAATAAAACTGATATACGCAGCGTATCAACACACCCAGGAAGTATAGCAATAGAAAGTGTGGCACCTCACATCTAATCTACTTGCAAGAAATTTAATTAATGTTTTTAATAGCAACCATTATTTTTGCTGAAAATTGCAGGTCTATTTTTTTTGGTATATACTGCATAACAACTGTATAACAAATAAAAGTGTATTTATTTATTGTCAATGGATAATAGTATTTGCACAAATAATCAATGTCACATATTACCACCCACAGATGCTTTTACTCCGTAAATATTTGACGGTGCACCTCAAACTCTGACACGGAACTCTCTTCTTTGGTACTATGCAACCTGGAATACTCGATGGGCAAAAACCATCTTGGCTAGAGTTGTCGTTCCTCATTTTGGACTATCGTGCACCTGCAATCCGACCGGTCTCTATGCATGGCAATCCTTTATCTCAACGCGTCACAGCACTCAAGAGTATCTGCAGCAGAATGCAACTAACATGCTGCAATGTGGCGAATAAACAGATTACATATTTTCTTTTTTTCCTTCATATTTTCGCAGTACATTGATGTTCAACAAGGATCCGTTCTTGGTCCTTTATTTTTTGTAGTATACGTCGATTATACAAAAAAAATCAAATTGCCGAAATACAGCAATTACAAAGGGCTACTGAACAGTGTTTGTTTCGTGTTCCCACCCTGAATATTACTATACTGAACAAAAAAAAGGAGAAACTTCCGATTTGTACATATAGTATTTGTTGTATTAAAGAATTCATCGTGTAATGAAATTATATAGGTAGTATTAGCCTTGAGCTGTATTATCAGGATTCATGAATTTTATCGATTATTTTTGCACTGTTAATCGTCGACAACGTGAAATTAAATTTGCACGTGCATGCATGGTTCGACATGTCCCGTGTAGTATTCGGTCAATTTGTTTTACTTGTCTTACTGACATTGTTGTCAAGTGAACGCAAACGCTTCAAAATTTGTAAAAAAATTAACGTTTTTTACCATGTAGCATTTTTAGTATGCCAAGAATACCCAATAATTTACGCGTACGGGCGATTGGCATGCTTGATGCTGGCATGTCGACAGAAGACGTTGCAAGGCATGTTGGGAGTTCTAGTCAAGCGATACGAAATCTTCGCGTAAGATTTCGAACGACAGGAAGCACCAACGACCTGCCACGTCGTGGACGTCCGCGTGTTTCAACGCGTGGTCAGGACCGCTATATCATGAACACGCATTTGCACAAACGATTCCAAACTGCCACTGCTACTGCTGCTAACACACCTGGGCTTCATAATAACCGAATCAGTGGGCAAACTGTTCGTAATAGTCTCCGGGAGAACGGTTTACATGCACGACGTCCTTACGTCGGATGCGTTTTAACGCAACGTCATCGTCTAAATCGACTAAATTGGGCACGTGTACACACTCGTTGGATACGGCGACGCTGGAATCCCGTTCTTTTTTCGGATGAATCTAGACGTGGAATCCAGACGTGGTGATGGCAGGGTGCGCGTCTACCATAGGAAAGAAAGAAAGAAATGTTTTATTTAACGACGCACTCAACACATTTTATTTACGGTTATATGGCGTCAGACATATGGTTAAGGACCACACAGATTTTGAGAGGAAACCCCGCTGTCGCCACATAGGCTACTCTTTTACGACAGGCAGCAAGAGATCTTTTATTTGCGCTTCCCACAGGCAGGATAGCACAAACCATGGCCTTTGTTGAACCAGTTATGGATCACTGGTCGTGCAAGTGGTTTACACCTACCCATTGAGCCTTGCGGAGCACTCACTCAGGGTTTGGAGTCGGTATCTGGATTAAAAATCCCATGCCTCGACTGGGATCCGAACCCAGTACCTACCAGCCTGTAGACCGATGGCCTACCACGACGCCACCGAGACCGATTCTACCATAGGAGAAATGAACGCTATGCTGACTGTTGTGTTCTTGAACGAGATCGTTTCGGGGGTGGGGGTTCTGTCATGGTCTGGGCAGCCATTGCCCATGGTTATCGTTCACCACTAGTTGTCATTGATGGCAATTTAAATGCTCAACGTTACCGCGATGACATTCTCGCTCATCACGTCATTCCTCTGTTCCATAACAACGCCAACATCTCGATTTTTCAGCATGATAATGCCACCTCTCATACAGCTAGAGACACTGTAAATTTTCTTAGGACAAATAACATTGATTTCATTGATGACTGGCCCGCTAAAAGTCCTGATCTCAACCCCATCGAGCATGTCTGGGATAGTCTGGACAGACGAGATTGAGGCGTCGTCCCAACCCACCTGCTAACGTCAACGAACTTCGTCAAACGCTCATTCAGGAATGGAACAATATTCCACAGGCAGAAATCAACACTTTAGTCAATTCTATGCGCCTGCAATGCACTGCAGTGGTCAACCCCTACCACACTTGGTCAAAATTTCTCCCAGTTTGTTAACCTATGGCCATGATTTTTGCACCAAACGATGCATCATAGAACACGCTTTAAACGCATATATACAAATTATTCCCCCGGTTTGTTTTCATCAAGTTATTTTCAAGCAAAGTTAGCGGAAGTTTCTTATTTTGTTCAGTATATGTATCAAACGGATGTAGCGCAAAAACCACCGCTTTATGGAATGAAAGGTTAACACTAGCAAACTACAATATCAGTCTTTTCAACCTAGTTTGGTTTGTTAAAGTGTCTTGCACATCAAACTTATAGTATCTTCCACAGATAGGTTCTCGACACTGCGGTGTATTTGCCTGGCTTATTCGTATCGATCAATACCGATGTATTAATACCAAGCGCTGAAACAACTAGAATAGCTGTAATGGCTACCTTTAAAGACTAAATGAATCTTAGCACCTGTATCAATTCAGGGAGTCCACCTCCCCAAAACCGCCAAGTTGTTGCAACAGGGAGCAGGTACAATATTAACTGCAACAGCAGAACCGACCATTGATAGCAGTATAATGGGTGTGCAGTCATCCGATATTGTAAGACGTTTAGGACTACAGTTTGTGTCGAAGCGATTACCAATGTTTTGGCATATAAGTATAGGTAAATTTCAGTTTCAAAAACACAGCAATCGGAGACAATCCATTATTTCAAAGCTGGGCTTAGAGACAGAGATTCTCTAGCCCCAGCTGCCGATGTCTACTTCTCTTCACAATGGAATTAGGAAATTGTTCACAATAGATAGTTCAATCCAGGGAATGCAATCAAGCCTCATTCTGAAATAAAGGTTTATGACCTCATTACTTGAAATAATTTGTTTGTTTAAAGACACCACTGGAGCACATTGATTAATTAATCACTGGCTATTCGATGTCAAACATTTGGTAATTTTGACTTGTAGTAATCAGAGGAAACCTGCTACATTTTTTTTCTAATGCAGCAAGGGATCTTTTATATGCACTTTCCCACAGACAGGAAAAAACATACCACGGCCTGTGTCCAGTTGTGGTGCACTAGTTGGAATGAGAAAACCCCCCAATCAGCTGAATGTATCCACTGAGCTAGTTTGATCCTGCAACACAAGCACCTTAAGCAAGCACTCAACTGACTGATCTAAATCACTTTCTGCAATGGAATTAGGAAATTGTCCACAATAGATGGTTCAATACAGGCAATTCAATCAAACGTTATTCTGGAATAAAGGTTTATGACCTCATTTACATGAAACAGAGCAACAACAAAAACAAACAATAAGTCAACAAATTTTGAATTTTTATCAACAAAAATGCTGTACACTATTCAGCTGTAAACAGACAAAAACACCAAAAATAAAATGTTTTAGTAAAACAAGACAGGTGAATACAGAGAAAAGCTTTGCCCACTAGCAGCAGACTATGGTTGTTGTGTTATAATTTTTGTAAAAATATGCTATATTCATAATTCCTATTTCAGAGACTACTGTATCGGTTAAGAAGGCTGAAAACAAAGAAACTCTTCTACCCCCCATCCATCAATATCAGTTTAAATCATGATTTTACATTTATCATTATGACCAGGGTTTTTTTTATATTCATGTTAGTAAAATTATTTGATAAAAAAGTAATGTTTATACAAAGACAAAAATTCTACAAAATTAAGTATCTCGTCTACCATAACTTATTGGGTATTGCCGAGTCTATATCAATGTTTTTTTTTAAATTATAAATTTTATAAAAGAAAAAGACGACCCCCCCCCCCCACCCCCATTGAAAAATACATACTATTTTTGCAGATATTAAAAAAATATAAATCCATTAACTATGTTGTGTCGTAGTTGAAGCTGCTAAACACGGCATCTTGCTAAACAACCTGTAATAAAAGTCAGGTATTTTATTTCTAGAGCTATCTTCACATACATGAATACGGATCCAATCAAGCGACCTATGCATACAGAAATGTGATCTTATAATAATCGGACACAGTGTTGATCTAATGTACAATTATAAATCCAACACACAACAGCAACAGGGGCCAATTGCACAAAACGTCACACGGAAAATTACATCATTATGGAAGATGGAGCATTTTAATGACAAAAGAAAATTAAATGTGTGTACTTAAAACTATATTTGTTGTACTATGATAGTAATTAGAATTGTTTTAGTTGTAGATTTACGTTTAGATGCAAAACTAGGCTTACAATGTTTTGTGAAATTGGGCCCTGGTCTTTATTAAATGTAACCAGCTAGATAGCACCAACAGTTGACTTCCAGCATGCTGTTTGGTGTGAGGATACAATTTCCATTGCTACATAAGAGTGATTGAAATAACTGTATCCGTATGCTTGACTTGAAGTATGTGAACACCTCCACTGAAAACAATAGTCAGCAATTTTTGTCGTATCCCTATTGGCATACATATTCATGTATCTTTAATGAAAGCAATATTTAATTTATATTTAATGAGCTTAAAGGTGATCTGCTCATACGAACATATTACAGTAACATACTACTGGGACTATGAAAATCTATGCCTCTCAAATAGATATATTCAAGACTGGATAATGAAGCAATATTTGTTCAACACCACACCTTGGCACATTTGTAACTATGGCTATATTGTGTGCAATAAAACTCAGGCCCATATGCAAAGAGTTGGGTGCATACACCCACCACTCCAAATTACCAAAGGTCCACATTTCTATAAAATTTAGATGTTATGTTTTATTTTTTTTTATTTTTTTTTGGCCATTGTTGGCTCCATCACAAGGAATTCGCACACCCACCGAAAACAAGTCAGCAATTTTTGTTGTATCCCTATTGGCATCCATATTCATGTTTATTTAATGAAAGTAATATTTAATTTATATTTAATATCCTGCATAGGGCCTCTAACTTATCTTTGAACAGATATCAGGGTTCAACAAATCTACTAACCCTCGGTCCCAGACAGTGAAATTTTAGTTTGTGGACTAGTGAAAATTATCAACTGTATTAGTATAATATATATATAGAGCACTAGTGAAAGCTTCTATGAGGGCTAGTGACTTTCTGAAACATTTATCAAACACCGAGATATTGAAAAAAGAAAGAAAAGATAATCCCATCCCACCTGATTATACTAGTATTCACACATCACTAAGTCGGTCTATTTTCTCACCAGGTTCACAGCACTTCAAATTTACTAGAAAAATAAAAATTGAGACAATTTTTCTTGTAACTAACATTCACAATGTTAAATTTAATACCGGGAGACAAATAGAAGATTCTGAACTGGACAAAAAACGTTTTCACAATATAAAAATGGTAATAAAGAGGTGTAACGATGTAGGCAATTCACAATACGAAACATATCCCGATCATGGGTCGCGATACGAAACATATCCTGATACACGAGTTGCGATACGAAACACATCTTGATACATGGGTCGTGATACGAAACATATCCCGATACGATAAACATCCCAATACATGAGTCACGATACTGACCCTAGTTATTTAGCAAAATATTTTTGGCAATTACATCCCTATTTACCATTAAATTACACATCAATTTCAACGTCTAGCTTAAGCTATCAATTTTATCAAATGTTTTTGTTTTTTTAGCAATATTAGCAAACTAACATGTTTCTAGTCACCCTCATATTTGTAGGGTAAGTAGCTCAAAATTTATTTTATGCAAAACAGAACTTTAAAACATGTATGTATTATATGTATCGCGATATAACTGCCATAAATTGATGTATCGTATCGTCACACCTCTAATAGTGATGCTGCCAAGTTTCATGTTCAAAATAAAAGACTGTGATGCAGATAGGGGCTAACAACCCAATTACCAAGCTGTTATAAGACTAGACATAAATTAGGACTTCCAATTCACAACCAAATACACGCAACTGGAATAACCACCACTGAAATACTGACATCAATTAAACAAATCATAAATTACAGCATTGTTTTAACAATCTGTGAGAACAGTGACCCAAGTAAACTAACTGCAGAGAATAACAAAAATAAAAATTATTAATCACATCTATCAATATACACGTACATGCAATATGTCGAAAAACACTTTATACTGAAACAACTGTTACACAAATAGCACTCATGGGGATCAGTTTAGGAATGGAAGCTGTAAAGCCAAGAGAGAACAAAAAACATCAGTGATAACATACACAATTACTTCCATGTCGTAGGTTAGACAATATTATATACATTATTGTTAAATACGATAAACCAGAAGTGACATTTGTAATTAAACGGTGCACATATATAACTGGGGCCCAATTCACAAAGGTCTCTTAGGCTCTGCTAGACACCAAAGCATCCTCTTTGCAAGTCTTTTAGCATTGTACTGCGAGATCGCAAAGTTACGAGAGTTTAGTGAATTAGGCCCCTGGTGTGTTCATGAAGGCAACTACTCGCGAAAATATCTGACTGGTTTTCCTTGTAGCTTATCCTATCACATTAATTTATTTTCAGGAGCAAAAACCAGTCTAGCAAACGAACTTGAGTGCTCATCCTCCAGAACACGACTCGTGTTCTCAAAAGGATAAATAACACAATTGCATACATTAAGTAGCAAGCAATTAAACATTACTGAAATAAGTTTTTTAAAATAACAAACTTAAGAAAGTAAAGCATAAAAAAAACGAGGAAAACATTCACTATATATATATATATATATATATTTTTTTTTTATCCCTTTACTACTTTGAACAAACGTTTAAAAAATATAACATGTATCAAAGTTATGTTGAAGTATCAAAGTTAAATATGTAGAAATATCAAAGATAGAAAGTTGAAATAATATTCTAACAGTAACAAATGTTTTTAAATCATATGAAAACATGAACACTTTAGCAATAAAATGAACTCATTTGCTAACCATTATTGTGGTAGCCATATTGGATCTGTAACTGTCAAATTGAAAACAATTTACAAATACCCATTTAATTGTTAATCATGCATGAATAAAAATTACCAAAAGCATAGAAAATTATACTAAATATTTTGATACATGCCAAGTGAGGAGATCTGGTCGAGTATATATAATTTTGTTACAGATGTGCACAATTCTTATTCATAACACCCTAAACTGTTAACACCCACAAAAACAAAACAAAACTAGGATGCCATATTGAATTTCAAAATTTTATACAGTGAAACTCTCTAAACTGGACATGCTAGGGACCAAGTAAAATGTTGTTTTTACAGGTATGCAGTTTACAGAGGTTCTCTTCTGCACATATATTTAAAAAGGAAACTAAAAAACATCTGGTTTTGAGGGAATTCCGGTTTACAGAGGGTCTGGTTTTGAGAGGTTTCACTGTACCATACTTTCTTTTAAAAAAAAAAGATTTTTGTTTTGTTTTGTTCAGAATCAGAATTAATGCTAAAGCAAAAAAAGAGTAATATTCAAATGGACGGAGCCTCTATCAATACTCTACTACAAAAACAGCAAAATGCAGTGCACCATAAACAAAAGAATATGCAAATAAAGAAACAAAGAAATATATATATATTTTTTTAATTTAAAGAAATGCTTCTCAATATTTTAGTTATTATGTAAACTTTCTTGGAAATATGTTCGAGACTAGCTTTGTAAGATAATCATAGTATGTTTAAAATCTGACATAATTTTTTATTCTCACAGCAAAGATGGGTGCAATTTCAATACTTCACTTTCTGCACCATAATGGCTTATTTTTTGGATAGGTAGCTGAATCATTTATGTATACAAAAAATTACATTCTATGAAACAGCAATTTGACAGCAGCAAAAAATGGAATATATATAGTTGGGGTTTTTTCCAATTAAAATAATGAACATTTGATCAAGACATCCGATATTAATGTTCATCAACTTCAAGTCTAGACTCAAAACTTTTAATGACATCACACAATTTGTATGGAGATGCCATACTGAGCTTGGGCCCATGTTTATAAAAATGTTAGTCTAAGACTCAAATCTTTAATAACATCACACACATGTAATTTGTATGACATTAAAAGTCTTGTCATGCTATTAAAAACTTGAGTCTAAAACATTACCAGAACAAGACAGATATATTCAGCTGATTTAGAAAAGCTATAACAAAAACATTATAATGTTAGTAAGCATTGAATTTTAGGATTCTGCTGGAATTGTAAACGATTTAATAGACATTTTGGGATTCTGTCTCATAATTTTATGCTTCTGACCCCAAATCATGTACATGAAGAAGCAGGGCTAGCTATGGGTCAGTAGATAATTTTGCCAAACTCCTTCTAAACCCAGTTATTTTCTTACGAAATATCAATTACTTTGCCAAATTAAAATAAAATTTGCCACTTGCGATTTTAAAAAACAAATGGCGAATTTGGCGAGTGCCAGAACTAGCTATGAATCCTAATTCGCAGACCGTTTAGTACACATCACATCAAGCCCAACTAGAAACTGTTATGTTCACTGACAAGACACCAAGTCCAACTAAATGTTTAAAGTTCCTATCACTGTACAGTAACTGAGAATAGCACTAAAAGATGTACCAGGAATATAGTCCATCTTGTTTTACAATATATACACAAATGTACATTCTACATTTGTTAGAAATGATTCAGCTTAGTAAATGAGACAGTGAACAAACTAACTTTGGCCCAAAACAAACCGAAGCTAGGTCCAAGTTTGGCACCAGTCAAAGAACAGAAAGAAAGAAATGCAGTTAATCGAATGTCACAAAACATACAGCATCTTTTTTTTTTTTAACAATATTTATTGATGTTTGTGTTAACGTTGGGGACTGACCAACAGGCGATACATCTGTGCTAGTGTGAACTACAGGGTCCATTATTTTTAAAGCTATCTTAGACTTATGATATCGTACAACTGTTGGGGGTTGTAATGTATATCATAGCCTACAATGGTTTGACAATGTCTTAACACTAAAATAGCTTTAAAAATATGGGACCAGGTTACAACAGACGACACAGAACATGTGCTATATTTTCACATCGCCATACTGGCAGCTGCACAATGTTCGAACCTTACTTTTTTAATTTTTCTTAATTAACATTAGGATAGCTATTTATTAACTAATGTGGAATTCTCATGTTTATAGAAGAAAATATATCTAAAGATATGAACTTTTTGATAATCTTTAACAGTTACAACCCAGCAGGGTTTCTGCCAGAGGGTAAAATGTGTATGGCGCCATACCCAGATTTTTATTTTTTTAAAGTGAACCTTTTGACAAAATTAATTACTCTTATCATTAATGTAGGATTTTCTTAACCCAGGGCAAGCTCGCCAAATTATCTATACCTATTTTGAAACAAAATATCAATTATTACACAAACTGTTTTTGCCATATCAAAATAAAATTTGCCAGTTGTTCCTAAAATTTGCAATTGGCAAATTTAGCGAGTAACCCTAACCCTAAAATTAACCCATTTTCTTTCTTGGGGAGGCCTCTTGTACTCTGAATTCCATAGTGTCATACCCAAAAATTTCTTTCTGGCAGAAACACTGCCCTGATATCAAAAATACACCAGACATGTCTTTGCTACACCCACCAGACCTAGCTTCGTTGTGTTTTGGACCTTGAAGATGCAAGCTTAGTATCAGAGATTTGTCCCAGTGAGTGGGTTGGCTGGGAAATACAGCTACAAACTTTTAATATCAAATATTCATTTTAAGTTATTAAAATAATTAACCCAGTGTTACAGAACATATGGAATATTGTTTAACAACTCTTCAGCACATTTCAAACAATGGCTATATGATAATTTTGACATTTCATCTAGACTATCAGGCTTTGTGCCAGAGGATACAAAGGGTAAAATTATGTACCCTAAAATCTTGGGATATAATTTTTTTTGAGAAGTTGAAGAACTGGGGCCAATTTCACTAAATGTAAGTTTATGTCTGCAACTAGCAGTTACACTGGGCATACATTTACCCATGTTTGGCATCTATTTCACAAAGAAAATTACATCATTACGGAAGATGGAGCATTTTAATGATAAAAGAAAATGAAATATGTGTACGTAAAACTATATTTGTTGTACTATGATAGTAATAAGAATTGTGTGCAAAAGTAGGCGTACGATGTTCTGTGAAATTGGGCCCAGCGTTTTAAAATTTGTCAAAGTTTTTTTTTTCTTTCACATGTACCCTCAAATTATTTTCTGGCTGAAATCCTGACTGTGATAGTAGCAATCTTTGTTTACCACTAATTAATTTGGTTATTTGCTTTCAAACCTGACTCTGTGGTTTGTATCACATTAGTTGAGCCCAACGCAAATAACTTTTATACATGTGACTGCATTAAAAATTTCAGTTTAGACTCTTAAAAGTTTTATAAGAATGGCCTCCAGTTGAACTATATTTAGTGTTATGAATAAGCAGTGACAATAAGCAAATTAAAAAGGACAATATGTATTAAAAAAAAGAAAAAAGGGGGGAATAAAAGGGAAGAAATTAATGGGTTAGGAATGAGGCAAGAGTAACAGGCAAATGACTATATTTAAGTCAGCAAAATTTTGCGTAAAGATCATTTAAGTCAGCAAAATTTTGCGTAAAAATGACTAGATGTCAAAAAAACCCAAGAAGCTACTTCATGGAAATATCAACATAATAAATACTTTTGAGTATTCCATTTTGAACATCATGCAAAAGATTTGGATAAAAAAAAAAAAAAAAAAAAATCTAAAATATTCATCAGTGCTGTCATTAATTTTTTTGGGTAGCTACTAGTGAGATAATTTTTGCTTAGATATGCCCGTGTCCACTCAAGGTTTCAACACCTCAAATCTGATATTACCAGAGCTTCTATTTAGTATGCAACTCACACCAAATTCCAGTTATTCAATATCACAGCAATACCATTCAATTGGAATCAATCATAATATAAACATTAAACATTAAAGTATGACCCCCCCCCCCCCCACCCCAATCAACCATCCCGATTCCAGACACTAAAATTTAATATATATTCAGCAGTACTAGCAACATCTGGCTATTTTACAGACAAAAATTTATTTAAAAAAATTAAAGCTTAACATTAAACAAACAAAACAAAAACTGTAAACATAACTATAAAGTAGAGACAAACAAATTGATACCAGAAGGCACTGGTTAATATACTGTAAACTCTAGAAATATGTCCAAAATTTAAATTAAATAAGAAAAAAAAAGCATGTATAAGTTTATTCATATTAAATATAGGATAGCTGGTCTCAAAACAAATTTCAATTGTTATATAAGTACTAATATTAGTAGAGTATTTTTTTTTTCTCAAGAATTATATTTTTGTTGACTGATAATTGGCAAGTACTTATCATAAATAAACTAAAGCAAAAATAAAACTGTCAATAATATGCATAATATGAATAATAAAAAAATAATACATTATCAAATTTTTCACAAGGCAAAAAGACAGACTCAAAGTAATTCATTCAACCTTACAAGTATCGTTTTAAAATTAAATGGGCACACATACATATTTTGAATATGTAAGAATTTTGGCAACAATTTATCAATTTTCCACATTAATCCTCTGAAAAATATTTTTTTAAATCTAGCAAAAGTGTTATTGAATTAAGATACACTAAACCAATCATGACTAAGCTTTTAGGCTAAACTTATTTATTAGTAAAACTTAACTGTTACAATAAAGAAAAAACCTTGGGTTAACCATTTCCTCATGCTTAATTAGTAACAATGACAAAACCATCAACTTTTCTCCATCTGATTATTTTGAAATATGAAAATACTGAAAATATATTGCTAGAAGCTGTACTGAAAACTAAAATTCAAGAAAAACAGTTAAAACGATTATTTTGTTCCATTCAGTGAATACTTGAATGCATCCAAGGACATACATAGTAAGGCAGGAACTTCAGAGCTTGACCCTAGCATTAGTCAGGTATGTTTAGGCTACCAACATTTAGCTTGAGCTACCACATTTCCAAAGCTGGTAGTCTGGCAGGCTACCAAAAATTCCCACCTTACCAGAGTGAAATTAAAAATTGCTACAAAAATTAAGTTAAAAAAAAATTTAACTGTGGGGTAACCAACATATTTAGGGGCCTAATTCACAAAGCTCTCTTAGGCTCTGCTAAACAAAGCATCCTCTTTGCAAGTCTTTTAGCACTGCACTGCGAGATCGCAAAGGTGCGAGAGTTTACTGAATTAGGCCCCAGATGGCTACTAGATTTCAGAACTTGATAGCACACAGAATACCACTGAATAAAGTTAAGGCCAAGGCCTGAAGGTCAATACTATGTTATTGAAATATTAAAAACAGATGTTTAAACAAGAGTCACATAATAAAATATGCCCTGACAAAATCTAATCTCAACAGATTTTATTTCTACTTAAACAGTAAATTAGAACAAATCTTAAACATGATTGTATAAACCTTAATCCAAATATCTGACAACATAAAACAAAAATAAAACAAAAATCAAATCAACTTAAATAAAATTGGTGGCTTATTTAATGTTCTATAATGGACACAAAATTCCACTTTCCCGATTTATGGATGAAAAAAAAACAATGAAAGAAAATTCCATTTCCCATTTTTATTTCCACTCTATAGATATGTATGATCTGAATTGAAAAGCAACAAGATCCCCTGAATGTTTTTTTTTTTTAGATTTCCAAGAACCCTCAAAAAGAAAATCAGTTATTTGGTAAGAATGGCACAGTAAAATCACAAAACTGTTACTGCAAAATCTCTATCCACCGAACAGCACGATGATTCACCAGTTCTCGGTTGATGAATAGCACCTGCAAATAAACAAACAAGTATTCTGAGAGTACTGCTGAAGCAATACATGACCCGTACATGCCCAAATAAATGTTTATACCTCCTAAGTTCATGGGCCATAACTCTATCAAAAATGGGTAAATCAGAATAAAAGTCTTAACTTGATATATAACAAAATTTCAGCTCTTACGGCATTACGAGGAAAAAAGTCTCGAAAACTATGTGTTCCCTCCGGTTGAACCTGTAGGGGACAACTAACAGTTTTAAGTTACACTGCAATTTATATATATATATATATACTAGCCGTCATTAATAACGCAATTTCCTTTTGTCAAAATAATATACGTTCCGGTTGGACTTCGTTGACGCTATTCGTCAATGTACATGGTACAGTGGTACACATTATTTCAGCAGCATGTAAAGGTTGACTTCCGGCCTGTTCCCAACATAAGGGGAACAACACTAAAAACGCATTATCCGGTAAATCGCGCACACGCAACCACTTGGCGAAATAACACTTTGCACGTGCATTTCCTGATACCCGGGCACACTCAGAACACGCGGGTGGCAATGAGTATCTCACTCCTACACGATGCCTCGGTTGAACAACGCAGATCGGAATCAAGCCATTGGCTTGTTGAATGCCGGAAACTCGCAATTGCGGGTAGCACAACGGTTCCACGTGCACCCGTCAACCATTAATCGGCTCCTCAACCGATATCAGACGACAGGGACCGTCAATGACCGCCGTCGTTCGGGCACACCACGCGTAACGACCAATAGACAGGACCGGAACATACGGTTGCGGCACCTGCGCAATCGGTTTTTGACAGCCGCAAGCACTGCCAGGACTGAAGTGGGAACCAGGGGACGACTCATCAGCGCCCAAACTGTCCGGAGACGTCTTGCCGCAGCACGACTGCATTGCCACCGACCCTACCGTGGCCTTATCCTCCTGCACAGACATCGTCAAGCAAGACTCTTATGGGCCAGGAATGGTGGGCATTTGCGACCCAGGAGATGGCGAGATGTCATCTTCTCGGACAGACGTCGTTGCATTTACCGCCGTCGTGGAGAACGTGTCGCGCAGGCCTGTGTTCTGGAGAGGGACCGCTACGGGGGCGGCGGAGTCATGGTTTGGGGCGCCATCAATGCTGACTTCCGGTCCGAACTCGTGGTGGTACAGGGAAACCTTAATGTGCAACACTACGTCAACAACATCCTGCGGCCGGTCCTCCTCCCATTGATGAGACGGCATGGCGGAAACAGGCTCGTCTTCCAGCAAGACAACGCTCGACCGCACACTGCCAGGCGTACACAGGCGTTTCTTCGTGCCCACCATGTCACTGTGTTGGACTGGCCAGCAGTTTCCCCGGACATGAACCCAATAGAGCACATGTGGGACGAGCTGGGACGTCGTGTTCAAAACCAACCGAATCCACCACAGAACTTCGCTGAGCTGCAGCAGGCATTGCAGCATCACTGGGCAGCCATCCCACGACGTGTGGTGAGGCGCCTGTGCATGTCCATGCCTAGGAGGCTGCAGGCGTGCATCGCAGCACATGGAGGTCACACGAAATACTGACCCCCATGACGTTGACATCGCCAGAGATGTTATGCGTGATTCACTGTTGACGGCTGACAGTGCCAGTCAGATGGGCCAGTGGTTGGTCTCATTGGTGGTATCAGTTTCATTTTTGTGGGATCTCGCATAATAAAATAAACCATGATCATTTCCGAGATTGCGTTTTTATTGCCGCCTAGTATATATAAAAAAACCCAATTCCATGGCAAAAACAGGCTCTGTCACTTGTCAAATTCACCAATTGCGAATTTTAAAAACAATTGGAATTTTCATTTTAATTTAGTGAAATAATGACATAGTATATATATATATATATATATATATATATATATATACACACACACACATATATATATACATACATACATATACATAAATATACATATATACACACAGTGTATGTGTGTGTGTGTGTATATATATATATATATATATATATATATATACACACACACACACACACACACACATACTGTGTGTGTGTGTATACAGTATGTAATAAAAACGAACTCTGTATATTGTATATGTGTACATAGTATATAATAAAAACGTACCCTATTTTCACCGACTTGGTATATGTGTACACAGTATATAATAAACCTTAACCTAAATCCACCAACTCTGTATACGTGTACACAGTATATAATAAAAACGTACCCTATTTTCACCGACTGTATGTGTACACAGTATATAATAAAAATGTACCCTATTTTCACCGACTGTATGTGTACACAGTATATAATAAAAACGTACCCTATTTCCACCGACTGTATGTGTACACAGTATATAATAAAAATGTACCCTATTTTCACCGACTGTATGTGTACACAGTATATAATAAAACTTACCCAATTTCCACCGACTTGGTATATGTGTACACAGTATATAATAAAACTTACCCAATTTCCACCGACTTGGTATACGTGTACACAGTATATAATAAAACTTGCCCTATTTCCACCGACTCTGTATATGTGTACACAATATATACTCTTCAAAAGAAGAAACGCAAAACCACATTGTCATAACATTTGGAGAATTGATTTAATTATTGAATGGTGAGTCCGATAATTACCAAATGTTGCAGGATTGTTCACAATTCACTCTAGTCCATTGTGAGTAAGTGATAGGACACACCACCAAGGTCAAGGTCATCTGGAGTCAATACCGGGTGTGGCCTCCGCGTGTGTTGACAACTGCCTGGCACCGCCTGCCCATTGAAGCAACCAGAGTACGGATGACGTCCCGGGGGATGGTGGCCCACTCGGCCTGCAAGGCTGCTGCCAGCTCGGGCAGGGTCTGGGGCTGTGGTTGTCGCTGTCGGAGGTGTCGGTCCAACTCGTCCCATAGATGCTCAATTGGGTTCAAATCCGGTGATATCGATGGCCAAGGAAGGACATTAATGTTGTTGTTCTGTAGGAAAGCCGTTGTGAGACGTGCTGTGTGAGGCCTGGCGTTGTCATGTTGGAACACTGCGTTGGCGTTGGCCATAACTGGAACGATGTGTGGCCGGAGGATCTGGTCAATGTAGCCCTGTGCATTCAGGTTGCCCTGCACGTGGACCAGGTCAGTTCTGCCAGTGTGTGAGATGGCTGCCCACACCATGACACTACCCCTGCCGAATCTGTCCACTTCCTGCACGCAGTTTGCCGCATAACGTTCACCACGACGCCTATACACGCGACATCTTCCATCATGACGTCAGAGCAGAAATCGGGACTCGTCACTGAACCACACCTGTCTCCATCGCAGTTGAGGCCATTGTCGATGAATCTGGCACCACTGCAGTCGGAGTCGACGGTGTTGTGGTGTTAAGATGACACCTCGAACTGGACGTCTGGCACGAATTCCTACCTCACGTAGGTGGTTCCGTACGGTCTGGTCGGATATCCTGCGCAAACCTGGTATTGCTGCGGCTGTGGAGGTGGCAGTAGTCAACCGGATGTAGCGGTCCTGCCCGGGGGTAGTGACCCGTGGTCGACCGGATCTAGGGAGGTCACGTGTTGATCCATGTTGCTGGTAACGGTCCCACAGTCTGGAGATGGTGCTTGGGGACACATGGAATGCCCTGGCAATGGCCGTTCTGGATTCGCCTGCGTCTAGTCGGCCGATGGCATTGTTTCTCTGCGGTTCACTGAGACGTGGCATGTCCTGGATTGTCAACTGTCGGCCAGATACAGAGGCCAGGCAAGCGAACACCCTGCACTTTTATACTGTCGGTGTTCATGTTGCACGTGTAGACAACGCACGTGCAGTGGTGACATGGTTTGCATGTGGCTGCGTTTTTGCGAATATTCACATTTTGGAACTTTATTGTACAGTAGCTGCGTTTTATCGAATGTAACCGTGGGAATGTGTTTGGGACATGCAATGACCTTATATTCACAAAGCATGAACCGGTAGGAAACATAAAATCGGAGTTATAACCCATTTGTACCCTTTTGCGTTTCTTTTTTTGAAGAGTATATATTAGAGCACAGCTGAATTTCTAGTCCAATGGGAGCTTCATATTTGGTCACGTGAAGTACATTTATATCCCGATAAAGTACTTCAGACATTCACTTTATAAGTGGTATTGCTGCATGAGATTTTGGCTCTGCTCTAAGACAGAGGACGAGTAACAATACTTTATCGGCGTATAAAGGTAGTGTCGCACGAGAAAACGCTCGGCTAACGCCTCGCCTTTGTCTCGTGCGACACTACCTTTATACGCCGATAAAGTATTGTTACTCGTCCTCTAACTATTACATAAAACTTACCCTATTTCCACCGACTCTGTATGTGTACACAGTATATAATAAAACTTACCCTATTTCCACCGACTCTGTATATATGTGTACACAGTATATAATAAAACTTACCCTATTTCCACCGACTCGGTATATGTGTATGTACGGCAAACCATCCTCTGCCCTGTTGATGACCTGAGCCTGCAGCACCTTGCCTTCAGTAATCTCCTGAAGAATGGTGCTGGCTCGCTCACTGAAATACTCTTCCTCTGAAAGGTTTAACACCCGTGTTATAGACTTAGTATTTCACAAGGTAGCTCTTCTTCAATTACATAATCAGTAACAAGAATTCTGCAGAATTATGTCTTGCCTACCATAAACTTTCTCTGTGCAATATGATGAAAATATGCAGATTTTTAGGTGCAACTATAAACCAAGTTTCATTAATCTAGGACTAATAATTTGTGAGAAACTGATCTAAATGCAAAACCTTAACACAAAAGTAATACCTATAACTCGCCTTTTTACTTTTTAAAGATGTGACAATAACAATAACAAAGAGTACACTGAACAAGCCTCAGAGAATAGAACGTTTTGTGTAAATCATTATTGGATTATGTCAAAACTATTACAGGTAAAGCATTTCATTTTACATAATAATCTGTTACGACCTAAATAATAATCAAAAATTAATTATTCAAACTTATGAATGTAATAAATATGGTTAAAAAAAATTCCCGTCTTTAAAAAGGTACAAATTGTCAGCATCAAACACAGACTAAAAAAAGTTAAGTTCTTGTATATAAAAAAAAAAAAAAAAAAACCCACCCCACAATAAATATAAACAAGTGCCTGGCCCTATCAAAATCCAGATATCTGCTGAAAGTAACAAAACACAAGTTTAATGAAACTGAACTGGCATCCTACAAACTATTCATCTGAAATTGAACACTAGAAGTAGAAACCCAGTACTTTTTTTAAATAACAAAATCTGTCTGCAGACAAACATTTAACTGTTTACGTAAAAAAAACTGTTACAGCAATTTTTTTTACCTTGTAGTGGTGTGATATTTCCCATGTAACACTCAACAGCTTGGAATGGCAATGTCATGAAATCACTCCTGTAAAATTCAAACAGTCCATATTAAATACTGAATATACAGTAACTTATTATTTTTAAAAAGAAGTATTTATTATATAACTGTATGTGTAAAAATGGTCCTATTAGCTGAAAATGTGTTACAAAAAAAATGCATGTTCATCCAAACAAACTAACAGTATAGATCACCAATAAAATAAATTACATTACATTAAAGGGACATTTCTGAGTTTGCTGCATTGTAAGATGATTCTGATTAATAAAAAATTTCTTTGATTAACTTAACATATTAAATATATTTTCTTGTGTAGAATATCAGTGTCTGTATATTCAATGTGTTTCTGGTCGTCTTAATATTTTAAGAAGCCCAAACTGGATTTTGCCTTCAAATAATTTCGTACGTATGAAAAAAAGATATTTCAAGAAATAAAATGAAATTTAACCTAATACACATATTAGAATGATCAGAAACACGTCTAATATACAGCCACTAATATTTTATGCAGAAAAATATATTTCATATAACATCTTTAAAATTGCAGCAAACTCAGGAATGTCCCTTTAACAAAATAACAAAATACACCAAGGACAGAAAAAAGAATATCAACTAATCTTGGACTACCTATCACACACAAACTTCAACATTTGGTCTAGACCATGAGAGTTAAAGCATCTTGCTATTACATATGCTAACTACTCCTACTGAAAACCACGGATATTTTAAGTACATTTTTGAACTGACAGGAGAGCACAAACCAAGGCCTTTTTTTTTTTTGCTTCTCAGGATTTCAAGACGAAAGCAAATGCTAGTAAGTGACAAGCAGTTGTAGAAATTAGTTCCTAATTAGACATATGGTGCAATTTTTAAATATCAATGGAAGACGTGAGATATAAACGTGGACAAAAGCATACAATTTCTGACATTGATCTTAAAAAAATACTGAATTCTCAATATACCTCGAATACTGTCAAAAATAGGATTAAAAGCAAAACCTGCTTGTGATCTTGATTATTAGAAAATAACTTGCATTTTAAGTGGCATTTGCTGCCTGCTAAGTTTGAGCTACATTGAATCCATTGAAGGGGATTGATCCTAAGGTCGACGACAGTCACTTTCCGGACCCTTATTTTGGCTTCGTACACAATAAATATAGCATATCTTACTGTAATTTTTGGATATGATATATTTGACAAAAGGTACTTTTTATTTCTTTCATCTTGTAAAACTTAAAACTTAATAGTTTGGGCAGAATTATGGAAAAAAACCCACCCCCAAAAACCATGACCAGTTGTTGGGAGTGTTATAGAATTTTGACAGGGGTCAAGGTTATTAGACTAGTTTTATGTTAATGTGGCGAAGCTAATTATGAATTTGAATGACATCACTGCATCTCCTTACAATAACAATAAACCAAGCACATGACGTTTCTGCTAATGAATTCTTTTTTTGTTTGAACATTACTAATGCACCTGAAGTAAGTGTGAAGAAAATCTCGATTCATTTTTTTTTTACATTTTACGAAATATGGATTTCAAGTGAAATTACGGTGATATATATTTATTGTGTACGAAGCCAAAACAAGGGTGCAAAAAGTGACTGTCGACCTTAGTAAGCTCTCTACCACCAAGCTATCACCCACACGATAACTCATTAATGTCAAGGAACTATTTAAGTTAAAGTTTGTTTTAACCACTAGAGCGCATTGATTTATTAATCATCAGCTATTGGATGTCAAACATTTGGTAATTCTAACAGTCAGAGAGGAAACCAGCTACATTTTTCCATTAGTAGCTTGGGATAGACAGGATAGTACATACCACAGCCTTTGATATACCAGTCATGGTGCACTGGCTGGAATGGGCCACCAACGGGGATCGATCCTATACGGACAGCACTTCTGGGGAGCATTTTGCTACTGAGAACTATTTAAGTCCATTGTGGAGTTTGCTCACCAACTGTATAAATAAGTGTAAATTAGGAATGATAAAAATCAACGAATTTTGAAAATATTTCTAAAAAAATAATAATAAATAAATAATAATAATAATTAAAAAAAAGAGCCCATTTCAATTACCTGATTTGTTTGAGCGAAGGTGCCTGCACCCTGGCGTATCCACCGTAGTCGACGTATTTGACGTCACACTCATCAGAATCCTCTATCACAGACATGATCTGAGCTCTGTACCAACCGCCCCCAGAAACACACGCACAGATCACACCAACTACAAGACAGAAAGTCAAACTGTAAGATGAGACACCAATAACACACAAATACATCACATTCAGGTCAGGTCAGAGGGCTCAACGTGTACATTCAGAGCAGGCTGTTTTAATGTACGGCTGTCATGGGTACAGATACCGGTCGTGGCCGGCTCCTCCACCCAGGACAGGCTACATTCAGTGTTGAAAGCACATCCTACAAAACTGCCCACACCTGGAAGGGACTTCTTGACGAACTCCGGAAGACATCACATGATTGAACGCAGAAGTGTTGAAGCTAGTAATACATAGAAGCTTGCAGTGCCTTGCCACTATTTAGTGCTGCCCTGCCCTTGATTTTTATTGAATATTGAATTATCTATTATATCCAGCACTTGCCTAAAGAAATATGAAGTTTGCCTTAAAAATGCTCTTCAATTAAGTAGTGCCCTGTCATAAAATCCTAGATAGAACATGGGGTTCATTCTTAGCATAATCATCTGCTTATAAACAGTACATATGACTGATAAAGGTAAAGTATGTTTTGTTTCTCTAGAACAAATTAATTCATCACTGATTATTGGATATCAAACACTGAATAATTCTGATAGTCTTCCGAGGAAAACTGTTATATTTCAGCAAGGGATCATTTATACATATGTTCCCACGGACAGGACAGCATGTACCATAGCCTTACCTTCGATTGGTCTGGGCAGACCAGGTACCATCTGGTCCTGGCTGTAACATGCCATCATGAAGTGGTTTAGTCTTTCCAGCGAGGGGAATGTCGGATGAGTTGGCTGCTGGACAAAGATATGACCGGCGTCCACAATATTGGATATTACAATGTCTACAGACACACTTTCTGGAAGACTTAACTGAAAAACAAAAATGCATCAAAAATTAATTTTAATGGTTTTTATTTGTGTACAAATAAAACCCCAGAAACAAAAACAAAACAGACATCTTTATAATATAAACTTTAAACTTCTGCTTATAATCTCTCTCTATCCCAATCCCACACCTCTCTCCCCATCCCACACCTCTCTCTCCCTCTCTCTCTCCTCTCTCTCTCTCTCTCTCTCTCTGTATATATATATATAAATAATTTTCTTCTGATTTTCAAAAACACAAACAACATTCAGTAATAAAACTATTTTTACCGACAGATTCTCTCGGGTTAATACACATTATTTACAGGTCCTATTTAACAAAAGAGTACAGAGTAGAATTTTTTTTTATGATGTTCAACATTGAAGTTTGCAAAAGGTTAAATATAAATATGATGCAATGTTCTTATGAATAAGAGTTCATGATTCCAAGGGGAACCTAATCATGACAAAAACTTTCACTGAATTTACTGAATTTAAATGAATGTGTCATAATATATACCAATTGTAATTTAGCTAAATTATCAGCAAAACTTCCATGGAATTAAATATATCACCTACCATAAATCAATATTATAGACAGATGAATCTATAGATGACAGCATGTTAAACAAACAACCCCCACCCCATCAAAAACAATTCCCCCCCCCCCTTTTCTCATATGCATGGTAATGAACATTCATGTTTAACAAAGTTTCATTGATGTTCGATTTATAGTTTGTAACAAACAAGGAGATAAAAATCACTTTCCTTGAACTAGTCAAAGGGGTTGAGTGATAGCTTCCATGAAAGTTAAAGTTTTTTTTTTTTAATGACACCACTCGAGCACACCGATTTATTAATCATCCGCTATTGGATGTCAAATATTTGGTCATTTTGACATATAGTCTTAAGAGAGGAAACCCGCTATATTTTTTCATTAGTAACAAGGAATCTTTTATATGCACCATCCCACAGACAGGAAAAAGAAAGAAATGGTCTTATTTTATTTACTGTTATATGACATCAGACATATGGTTAAGGACCACACAGATAGTGAGAGAGGAAACCCGCTGACTCCACTTCATGGGCTACTCTTTTTGATTAGCAGCAAGGGATCTTTTATATGCACCATCCCACGGCCTTTGATATACCGACAGGGATCGATCCCACACCGGGCTACGTCCCACAGACAGGATAGCACATACCGTTGCCTTTGATATATCAGTCATGGCTCCCTTGAAATGTTGAAATGGTATGCTGTTACCTGTACAATATCTGGCACGAGTACTGGCGTTTCAGCTGGTTGTTGTTGTCCCAGAGGAGTGAAATCAACCTGTGGAAATTGGTGTCGGGGAAATTTCTTACGAATATTCACCAACGCCTTGTCCACTTCCGCTTGCTTTCCTACAGAACAGGACACACAAATATCTGTATTTAATTCTGACAGTGAAATAAATTTGAATACCCACTAAACAAAATACAGATTAATCAATATTTAATCCTGACAGTTAAATAAACTGAAGTATATTCTCTGAAACAAATTACAACATGTATAGCAAACCTCTTGGCAAATACTTTTTGGAATCTGAATCTCTCGAATAGCACAGGGTATGACGATTTTTTTTATAAAGTCACTAGTCACAGGGTTAGTGGGTTTGTAAATTCCTCTAGTCCACCAAAATAAAGCACTAGCCCAAATTTCTGATCAATTACAATATACTTTATATAAGGCTGAAAAGCAATGTTTCAAGGAACCCAACCCATATAGTACCTCAAAAACTGGCTGACCTGTTTTTTTCCTCCTTTTTTTATTATTATTATGTACATTTTTTTTTTTTTTAGTATTACATGTATTAGTATTATTTAGTGATAATTTATCTCGACCTGTACAGGTGAATGAAGTTTCAAATATATTTTTTTTTATAAATTGTATGTCCTACCCTATTTTGTCATGTTTGATCCTAAACCATTGTACCCATTTTCTCTTTTGGCTCTCCACCCCTTCTTCCGGAGTGGGTAAGTAATTTAACAAACTCAACTCTCTCTAACCACCCATAACAAAAGAATTATATGCACAATACAATGTAACACGATAATGCATGGTCTTGTTCAGTTTATTCATTAGTGAATTGTCACCAGGAACGGTGATGTCAGTTGCTCAAATAGCCTACAGGGCAATATATCCATTGTCCGACAGATATCAACTAATATATTGGCAAGATTTCTCTTGTTAATTGATAAACAAAAAAAGTATTATCTTGTACAGATGTGAAATGTTATCCAAACTGCTAGACATATTAAACAAGTCAAGTCGGTTCTGTTATTGTGTTCCGATTGCCAACATCCCTATCGCAAGTAAGCGAGGCATTAAATTAGAAAACAATAGATAAATCAGACACAAACAGTGATTCTAAACATTATTATACCCAACCTTCTATTAAGCAGATCTGAAAATCAGGGGTGAATGGGTTATTCTTGAGGGAAATGTGTGCTCCAGATAACTCCTTCAGATAGTTGATGTTTTTGCCAAACTTCCCGATAAGCCTGCCGCACAGTTCTGATGGGAAGTTGAACTCATACCGCTCAGTGTGGTTCTCCGTGTTCTGTGGAGGAATTAACGTCTCCGTAACACTGCCTCCTCTACCACTGTCATTGGAAGCCTATCAACATAAACTAATTATATATCACAATCGTAATTGACACGATGCACAATATTTAGTAAAGTATTAAAACGCTTTAACAATGCCAATTTGATAAACATCATTGGTAGAATACATTGACACATGTAATAAAATAAACACAAATATTACTTGGTATAACTATAACAATTTTCAAAGGTTTCTTGCCATAGGCAAAATGCTCACCAACGACACCTGCGAGCCTGTCTATAAATTTTTTTTAAACAGGGACTGAACTCCCGCAACTTTGCGATCTCGCAGTGCAATGCTAAAAGACTTGCAAAGAAGATGTTTTGTTGTCTAGCTGAGCCTAAGAGAGCTTTGTGAATTAGGCCCCTGGGCCCCGTTCCACGAAGCGATCTTAGTGTTAAGGTCATCTTAAGTGCATAGTGCTATGCGTTTAAGGTAATTTTAGGGCTAAGATCGCTTCGTGGAACGAGGCCCTGGTCTGTAACTTTTGTAATAAATAAACACAAAAATATCCCTTCAATTAAAAGCAAATTTTTTCTTCCAGTAGCAGAAAAAGAAAAAAAGCAGCAATTAATTCTGCAGTTACACCAAGTACCGTCAGATCCGACATTACATTAGAGCCCTGCCCTATAACATTCCTTACCTCACTGTTATTGTCGCAACCTGGCGAATCAGTCTGCTGCACTCCCGGACTATCAGCCATATTTTCCTGACTAGGTGAGGCGTGATGAACCGAACCAGTGCTATCATGTCCTCGACTTTCTTCTTTTCCATCAACTGCTGACAATTCAGTGGAAACTTCACAAGACAGAGGGTTATCTACATTATTTGATGAACTGCCGGCTGTGTTACCACCAGAGACATTGTGGCTTTGTAATTCAATTTCACCATCGGTTACTACTGAAACCGTTTGCACATTAGAGACAGGCGTTTGAGATCGACTATTATTGCTGACTGTAGACTGCGAAAGCTCATCACCATCACCACAAGCAGACGACAACAATGTCAATAAATCTGATGAAGAAACATTTTCAGACTTTTCTTCCACCTCTGTACTTTGAGATTTAAGTTCTGGCTCTAAATCTCCAGTACTCCCAGTCTTGTCTGTACAAACATCCCAGTTATCATTTGTAGGTTTTACTTCACTGTCCCATTTCTCATTATCAACTTGGCACTTGGAATTGGTGGTATCATCTTCATACTCTGAAACAACCCCATTCTCTGAGGTTGCAGTTACTCCACTCTCCGAGTTTGCAATTACTTCACTCTCCAAGTTTGCAATTACTTCACTATCTGAGTTTGCAATTACTTCACTCTCCGAATTTGCAATTACTTCACTCTCCAAGTTTGCAATTACTTCACTCTCCAAGTTTGCAATTACTTCACTCTCCAAGTTTGCAATTACTTCACTCTCCAAGTTTGCAATTACTCCACTCTCCGATTTTGCCATTACTCCACTCTCCGAGTTTGCAATTACTCCACTCTCCGAGTTTGCAACTACTCCACTCTCCGAGTTTGCAATTACTCCACTCTCCAAGTTTGCAATTACTTCACTCTCCAAGTTTGCAATTACTTCACCCTCTGTGTTTGCAGTTACTTTACTCTCCAAGTTTGCAATTACTTCACCCTCCGTGTTTGCAATTACTTCACTCTCCAAGTTTGCAATTACTTCACCCTCTGTGTTTGCAGTTACTTTACTCTCCAAGTTTGCAATTACTTCACTCTCCAAGTTTGCAATTACTTCACCCTCTGTGTTTGCAATTACTTCACCCTCTGTGTTTGCAGTTACTTCACTCTCCAAGTTTGCAATTACTTCACTCTCCACGTTTGAAAATACTTCATTCTTAGAACTGGCAACGACTTCACTCTTTGAACTGGTGGCACTTTGATTGAATACATTTTGTTCACTGGAACTGTCTGAAAGAGGACTGATGCCTACTTCACGTTTTAAAATACTGACTTCATAATCACGTTTGTCCGACGACACTGACTGGGTTTTATATGTAGCTTCGTTTGAATACGTAGGCTGGCAATGAACTTTGGTATTACTTTTGATTGTAGATAGTGTGTAAACTATTTTCTCACACCGACTGTCATTTTCACTATCAGTGTTCACAACACTGGTCAAACGGGCCTCCCCGCTGCTTGACACATCTGAGATCTCATCATCAACCTTGTTGGATGAAATATTTAAAGCAATATCATTGGTTGCATCTGGAATTGAGGAATTCTGGTTTGACGTTATGATGGGCACTTCTGAAGTACGAGTAGAAGATAACAGGTCTGTTTCGATACATGCATTTGTATTCTTGTTAGCTGATTCTGGTTCAGGAAGGTATATATCAGCTTGAGCAATGCTTACTGAAGTGGTAACGGTGGGCTCAGACCTCTCACTATCCACATCAAACCAAGAGCTCTCTGAAGTCAGCATGCTATTGTAAGACTCAGAACTATGTTCCACAGATGACAGGTCACATGACTTGTTCGACGCACTTATTATTTGGTGATGTTTGTTCTCTTCGGAGGTATGTTTTGGCAGCTTTGTACAAACAGATTGGCTCGAAAGGCTTTGCTCAGAGTCTTGAAATGCGAAATTTGTTTGAGAATCACTGTGGGCTCTTGGCAAGGAAGCATCTTGCAATGCTGTTTGTTCTTGACATGGAGTTGTTGTAGAGGACTTGATATCCGAGGTCAGAGTTACATCCTGTACTGATACAGCAGAGCAGAAACTCTCCTTCGAACTCTCTGAAACAATCTCTTCAGACAACTGTGATGGCGAGGAATTTACTTCTTTAGCAACCGACTCTTGGATATTGGTCTTCACTTCAGTTAAATTCTTCACACTTTCAGATTTGGAATCTCCTGAAGCTGTATGGTCAACTGTTTTATCCCTTTGCTTAGTCCTTTTTCTATCAGTGATCTTGTCTCCATCACCCTTCCTAATTCCGAAGAACCACAGAAGCCCAAGCAAGGCTGTTACTGTCGGAAGGGCATAAGCCAGTACTGATCTGAAGTTTGCCATTGAAAGTTGATCCTGAAAAAACACAGAGAAGATATTGGGTTTAAAATTGGACACGTTATGTACCATGTTTCATAGCAGGGTTTTATTTAATTAGAATAGGAACTTTTACCTTTCCCTGGAGGATGTCCAAATGTAAAAAAAAATATATGAACATTTCAACACTTGGATCTAAATTATGAAAAGTTAATATTCAATGCAACACAGACAGCACCACCATCGAATAACAAATTAAACTCCAGTGGAACCAAACAGATTGAAATTACTTTATTCCATCCTATACTATAAATGTTTAATTAAATCTTGCTTTCATTTTTAAAATATCAGACTGGACACAATTTTTGGTGATAATTTAATCAATTAAACGGTAGACAATTAATGTTGTGAATTGTTGGAATTTCATCATCGATTATTATTAGTTTGCATTAACTGCTCGACTTTCAATTACACACAACGCTAGCTTTGGCACTCAACAATTACGAATTTTAATAGCAATTGACAATTTTTTTTTTATAATTTGGTGAAATAATTTTATGTAATATTTGATTGCAAATAACTGGGTTTCTACAATTTCTGACACATTAGGTTAGAATAAAACATGTTGGATTGATCTTAATAGTTTGGGACGGTGGTGGCTAGGTTGAAATGGGGATAAAAATCAATTAAATAATGAACGTTTAAAAAAACATCACCTATTTTATTGGGTGTCAAAAAAGTAGTAAATACGTAAATGAATCAATGATCAACATCAATGTTTAAACTTCGTCAAATCTAAACAGTGTAAGGAGTTATGCAATGATTTCAGGGGATAAAGATCCTGCCCTAGACAATGCCATGTAAGGTCTTCTGTGAGAGAAAAAAATCCAAACATTAAAGCAGCACACCCTACCCTAGTTCCATCCAGCGAAAATAAATTATAATTTGGTTAATCTACAAACCTGTAACACACTTAGATCATGTTTTTATCAAATGGAGTGAAAAAGCAGGTTTTATATAGGGTTTCTAATGTTTTGTATTGAGATACTTACTTGTCTGAACTTTATTGTTACTGAAAATATTCACGAACTGAAGAAAAATCTCACAAATGAACAACAACAAATCGGATGTTGATTGCGCGAACCGTGCACGAGAAAACAAACCGAACCAAAATGATAACGGTCACGTGGTATACCAACGTCTGTGACATTGAAATGGAAATATCCCCTCTAAAAATAGATTAGACCTTGTCTGCTCAACGTTTTTTTCTCAGACGCGCGTGTGAGTTTTTCAGAAATAAGAAAAATGCATTTTGTGGTATTACAAACACCAGGATTACCAAAAAACACTTCAGGTGAATGGAAATGTATATTATAAATAATAAACGGTAAGTAAAGTAAAGAAAAAATGGGTTTAACAGCGAAAAACAATGCCGTATCGGTTAACAACTAGCCGTAACTAGGGTGTGTCCCTTTAACCACCTTTAGAGGCAGTTCCCCCCATATTTTAAAATATAAGATGGCATGAAATACATTTTCATAGAATCTGAAGAGAAAAAAAATCTCAATTTCTTGAAAGATATTTTCAGCTATTTTAACCCAAGTGTTTGGAATGTTCATAAAATTCTGTCCTCTGAAATGCAGTTCTAATAATTCATGTTTAATGAAATGCAGTTCTTGCTCTATCACTCTCCAATTGTGACTGTTATGAATCAGTTCTTAATTTTTGGGATAATAGTGCATCTTAATTTCATCTCGGTAAAAAAAATTGTTGTCCATCTAAAATATGAAAACAAGAGTACCTTTCGCATTTTTTTTTTTTTAAACAGAACATGATTTCTAAAACCCAGCCTGCCCCAATATTTGATACATTCTTAAATTATTATTACTACTAACATTATTATTATTACTACATTTTATAAGTTGGGATAATTTACATGAAAAAGGGAATATTTTTTTCAATATCACATTGCGATTTGCTACACAACTTTCAGAGATCGCCACACAATTTTAAAACATTAAACAATAATTGCTAATCAATTTTCAAAACTAGAAATCATGTTTTGTGACAACAAAATGTTCCCTGATTAATATTCAGTGAGCATTGTAAACGTCTCGCTAATCACTTGCCAGGAGAGTATGAATATATTTTCAAACGTAAAAGAGTGAAGAACAAATGTCAAATTTTAATTTAATTTGGCAAAAGAATAATCAGGGGTGGGAATTGGTGAACAGTAAAAAAAGGGAAGAAATCTAGAGGGGTGCAGGGGAAAGTGAAACCAAATAAGAAATGCTGCCGCATTTAGATTCATAATGACATCACCATGTAATTTAATGTGCAACGTCATCGTTTAGGACAGTTTTACGATATTGTAGCGCTAAGATAGCTTTGAAAATTTGGACCCAGAAGTTTACATGACGATCAACACCCCCCCCCCCCCCCCCCCCCCCACGGAAAGGATGATTAAAATGAGAGGAAACGCAATGTTCCATGAGAGGAAAACCATGGCTCCAAGTAGAATTCAAACCCCTGAATAATGTAATGATTGTTATTTTGCTGGAAAACCAACTGTGTGCTTCTAATTTTTAAAGATAATTTGGCTAAATTTTCTGCTTACTCACAGTTACCCTGAAAGGACTACGTTGAATATGAATTTGAATGGGAAAATAACAATAACAATGTAACATGGAGGGGCCTACGTGTAAACTTAAAACCAAGTACAAGTAGTGTTGGAAATTGTTTGGAATTAAATTATTTTTAATCATGGCTGGTAAATCTTTAAAAAATCACTGATCCCATGGCTAGTGGATTAAAAAAATTATTCTAGAAGGTCTGAATGTACTCAATTCCCAGAACATTTACCTGAACATTAGATCAATTCTATCATTTAATTTTTAAACTGTAGAAACAAAATACAGAACTTTCAGCAACAATCTATAATGCACTTTTATAATTTATCTGTAGAGGTCAACAAATGCAATTTAAAAAAATTGTAATTATTATTGGAACATCACTATAACCAAAATATAGAGCATGTTCTACGTCTTCTGCTGCTGTAGTTCGCACCAACACAGATGCAATGTGTTTTGTCATATTCGATTCAGTCTCAGTGTCTTTGTTTTTTAAGTGGTACATGTACCATACTTGCTAGAAAAGAATCTTGCGCTACTGATAATATCTGTAGGCTAATGTATTTTTATATTTACTAACCTGGCCGACTAGTATTTTTCATGTTTTGTTAAATAGACCTCTAAGCCTGGAACATGATGAATTTCATTGGCAGTCACAGTGGAATGACTAGATGTTAAGATACAATGAATATGAAAATAATGTTATATTGACAGTCTGGGTAGAAGGAAGGATTGTAATCTGCATGACTAACCATGTTTGAAGTGACTGGTATTTTATTTTATTGACGGACATTAAAATATTGTTATATGTCCAAAATAAATGTTTTCTCATTATATATACATATATATATATATATATATATATATATATGTTGTTTAGATATTGATAAATTATTTCAGAACTCACCCTGGATAAAAAATACTTGTAGCCAAAACATTAGCCAAATGGGATTTGTATTAGCCATAATGCCATTGTGCAGTACTGTATAGAGTATTTATATATGAATATGAAAATGCATCTTTTTCAGCTAATTATATACAAACTGGAATAAATCTGAATAGCAAAACTGTTCCCTGATCAAAATCAAAGCAGCAATAGGGGTAGTGGCAGTTAATATATATATATTACTTTGATTATTCAATGTGTGTGCGTGTGTGTGTGTGTGTGTGGGGGGGGGGGGGGGGGGTGTGTTAGATATGCAGACTTTGGAAGCCAGTGTCCCCTGTATCCCAACTTCTAAGGCCTATCACATTAATAAAAATTTGAGAGCCAATACTCTTCTTTTTTTCTTCTTCTTTAAAATAGCAATCTTTATGTTGGTTTGAACATCTTTTATTTTATTTTTTTAAGTAACCCATTAATTCCCCGCCCAAACAATTTCATAATTGTGCCATGTTGTTGATTTCCGCATCGTGTTAAATGCTTGTTGTTGATTTCAGCTTGTAAAATATGTAGCCTAAGAATGCTGAGTTGTTGATTTCAGCCTGTAAAATATGTAGCCTAAGAATGCCAACTTCACGTTATTACAACTATTCCATTCACGTCAAAAGTTTTGATTAAAAAGATAATGAATTGAAATTTACGGCCTTTTTAAAAAATCTAGCTAACTTTTGACGTCACCTCAGTCTACAAATGTTTATATTTTATCTAATAAATATCTTGATTATTGTAAACTAATTATATTCAGTGTATGTTTTACCGCAATTTGCATAAATACTGCATGTTAATTTTCCGAAATCGCGATATGAATGAGTGCAAAATTAACAAAGATATCAGCAATTAAGTATTCGTTGATGTCAACAACTATTTGTTGGTGGTGTTATTTTTTTTTTACAAATTTCCATCAAGATTTACTTGTGTGTAATCGTATTGTTTAATGTCCACAACGATGTCTCTTGACACTGCAACAGTCAGGGCTGACTGTCAAGCATGACCTATATGCACACCGAAAGCATCCAATGAACGTTTTCCCAACGTTCGCGAGCTATATGATTGGTTCCGTACGTGGAAATTGGGTTTAACGTGAAGCACATAAACCAGTCTAGCAGATGTTTTTGTTTTGCTCGGTCTGGCTGAACTCAGCCCTAGCCTACTTGTCTTCAGCCCTGAACTAGCATGTGTATTAAAAGTGACACGTACTGTTATTGATCAGGCCCAAAATTCTTAAGTTCGAGCCCTGTATTTTTGGCAAGTATCTGAAAAGAGAGTTTTGCCAGCAGACGCTGTGACAATCTCTTCAATAACAAAATAGCAGTACTGGTACTGTTGAGAACAGACAAAAATATGTTTTAAAAATAACTTTTCTTTCAAATAACAGTCTTCGAAAATCATAGAAAAAAGGTATTAAGAAATGTGCCGTGTTTATGAGTGGGTTAAGTTTGATCTTGCTTTCTTAAATTCTTTGCTTGTTTTAACCTTATTTTTACGAACATTTCTGTGAATGTGAAAGACATTTGTTTACTTTCCCCATGCAAAATTCAACGTCAGTAATCTTCAAATGTACGTACTGTTGAGCAAAAATGACGAAACCACCGAAACAGGGCCACCAACAATAAACAAAGGAGAGGGCTAGAGGTCACTCAAGCTACCTCCAGACATGCAAAGCTAAACTTCAATATAATGAAAAAAATAATGTTGATTTTTTGTAGTTTTGAAAATGTAAATAGTAGATGATCCCAAACTGGCATTGTCCAAAAGTAAACAATAAAAGATTTTACCATTAAAAAAAAAACTGGCCAAAAAAAGGGGGATGACCAAAAAAACACACAAAAAACAACCCTACAGGCCCGGCATTATGATTATCATTATGCAACCTTCAAGTTTTACCACGACAGTCTCAACAGGAACTTGTAATTTGTATATCTAGTTCCTGGTATTATTTCAGACATAGGCCTAACGCATTTTGCGCCTGCCTCGGTTTGCAATGGTTTGTGCAATAATTCTGCGAAATTGCGTGTGAAAGTGAAACAACGCGAGATTTTGGTAGCAGGTGTTAAGCTTACCTATACTCACAGTCAGTCTACAACTATGACGACTTTGTTCGTAGGATACCTGGTTATGCAGTTTTGTTAATTAACGTATGCCAAGTAAACAATATAGTAATTAAGTGCATAATTGTGCATCATTTGTGTACCACGTGCTTTCTTTGAACTTTACAAACACAGTCCTTACTCTCGCGATAATTTGCGCGAGTTCTTCGTCCACTGGTTAACGGTGGTTGCTATGAATCACTTAATGGCGTAAATATGTATCAAAGACCAGTCTAACGTAACAAGGTGCCCGAACTACTTTTTCTCCATGATAAATTATGTAAATAACAAATTTACGTGACCGATATTCGATTAATTTAATAAACATTATTAATATATTAGAGGTATTCGATATGTTTTACCATATAAAGATTGGAAGTAATTGTTCATCTAATCAACATGCCAGTTCGGAAACATTTTTTATTTTATTTAAAAGTTTAGAGATATATTTTTGTGCGTAGTCTTACAGTAGTTAGAAGGTCAAAACACAAACATAATCAGGTGGTTTCTGACATTTGTTATCTTAAAAATAGGCATAGAAAGTATCAGTTACGTTTTAAATCTGGTTAACGTGTTTATGGTATCAATGAAAATAAGAAGCAATTACGTGTTAAGAATTGTTTATAGTTCATGATGTTGTCATCAGAATTTTTAGGTTTAAGTTCTATGTTTTGATAATGTGATATCGGGCTCCTAAAATCCGAGAGCCCCCATTGTGGCTAAATTATCAATGGCTCAGTCATCTGTTACATTGACAAGTATTAACAACTTTAACACATAAATCAAGGTTGTTCCGATGGAAATTATTGGTGATTATGAATACAACAAAAAAGACCTGATAGGTCATGGGGCATTTGCTGTGGTTTTCAAAGGAAGAAGCAGAAAGGTAATCTACAAATCTATAATTTTGTCCTCTTTGTCCTGTCACTTTCTCAACTTTTGTTTTGTTGATACTTCTTCTAATCTTTGCCAGGTGAATAGTCTCTCCTTCTACCTTCAACACTTGATAGCCTCGCAATACAATGTTTAATAAATTTTGCTGGAAACTGGATGTGATTGCTCACCTACATTTAGCACTTTCAGTAGCTGGAGTGCTCAGACAGTAAGAGCTACACAAAATTTTGACAGTTACTGAGTTTTCAGTGCTCTCTAACCTGCAAAGACCGATCTATATACATTCTGAGCAATCATTCATGTATTTTGACGTTAAATACCTTTACATTGATCATTTTCGAGTTCCTTGATAAATTTAGTTTTTACATATTATGTAAACAAATTTTTTTTACCAAAAAACACAAAATGATCAGTGTAAAGGTATTTAATGTAAAACATAGGATTGTTGTATTTAGAGCTAGCATCTTTGACTACCTTGTGGTAGGCAGCGATTGCAGAATTTATGTACATTGTCTCTGACGGTTAGAGCTTGATAACTGTCTAAATGTCCTAGCCCTCTTACCATCAGAACACTTGGGCTACACTTTCAGGATAGTGATCTTCAGCTGGACTTGTTCACCATAAAAACTCTTCTGTGTTAAATTTTTTAATACTCATTGAATTTCATATTGGGTGTTTTACTGCATCCATAAACTCGGTAGTGGGCAGCAGGTCCTCTCTTTTGCCCCATTGACGTTTTTCTCAGATTGTTGTTAGTTCAACACAATAATGATACCATGTAAAGCCATATCCTCACCTCCCAATCATATAAACAACATTTCCTAATGTACAACACCACACCGGCTTAAATAAATAACCGTAGTATGTTTTGCTGTTAACTAAATGACCACAAACAGGCCTTTGAATTTCACGGTAACAATAGCTTCCGGTACCATGTCAGTAGCTTGTCGGTAAAATCATGGAACTGAAATTTCGTGTCCCATGATTATTCAACGAAAATAACATATATAATTATTATTTTCAAACTGAAGAGTGTGTTTGACACGATCACAAGACCCGATTTGCATTGTTGTGTTGACCGAACTTCTCACTCTCAGTGTTCCAGTTCATGTAAACCTGAATCAGAGCTCGAACATGCACTCAATCAAACGCTTTACACATATTGAACCAAAATTACTGGCACTAATTATTTGTAGTGTATCTCTTAAATATAAGGGTCAAGAAATAGTATTTAAATACAAATATAATTTTGTAGAAAATATTTAACCTTCTGACTACTATCACTGAAGTTGAAAAAAGTTGACGTCATACATGTGCTTGAGTACTGAAGATGGCAATCGAACAGGCCCCACTATTTCCTGCAGTTTCATTTTGAGAGGAAATGATGTAGGCCTAAACTATTCTTTTTATTTAGCTGTCAAAATCACAACTGCGTACTAGGTCTATAGATGTTACACAGACCCAGGTACTTCTTGATTGATATGTACAAATATTTAGCTTTGGGGCACTGTTACGTCTACAGTACATGTATGTAAAACAGGTATTATTCACAGTAAATTTTTGCAAATCTTTGGAAATTAAACCATCTCACGGTTTGTATATTTCATCATAGCCAATTAAAAAAAAAAATATTGGTATAAATCTATATTCTGAGACTGATATCTGGAAAAACATATAATTTATAGAACTCCAAGAATGATAGTTTCGTTCGTGCATCATTCTCGCAAGTCGTTTTGTGTTTGCACATTAAATCTATAACATAATTTTCATAACCATGATTGGTTATGCAGAAATTAATTGGGTTAACCTGAATCACTGTTTCAAAAACAATGTCAGACAAAAGTCATCAAGACATCGACTTGTTTTGTGTTGAGGGTGGGATGTAGTTCAGTGGTAAAGTGCTTGCCTGATGCATGGTCGATTTGAGATTGATCTCTGTCGGTGAGCCCATTGGTCTATTTCTCGTTCTGGGATATGAAATGCTGTGGTATGTGCTATCCTGTTTGTTGGATGGTGCATATGAAAGGTCCCTTGCTACAAATGGAAAAATGTAGCAGGTTTCCTCTCAAAAACTACTTGTCCAAATTACCACATGTGCTCTGGACAGTGGTGACGTTGAACAAAACAAACTTTGTTTTAACACCTTATGTAGCGCGGCGGGATGCATCCCAGTGGTAAAGCGCTCGCTCGATGCGCGGTTGGTCTGGAATCGATCCCCATTGGTGGGCACATTGGGCTATTTCTCGTTCCAGTCAGTGCACCACGACTGACATATCAAAGGCCGTGGTATGTACTACCCTGTCTGTGGGATGGTGCATATAAAAGATCCCTTGCTGCTAATCGAAAAGAGTAGCCCATGAAGTGGCAACAGCAGGTTTCCTCTCAATATCTGTGGTCCTTAACCATATGTCTGATGCCCAGCGCCCTCAATAGTTTAAGAAGTAGCAGGCTACAACAGTGATGATAGCAGGGGGGTCTGGGGGCCATCCCCTAGAAACATTTGAACTATTTTGGCACCTTGTTTGGATCCCTTTTGTAGGAGACTTTATTAAAGAAGAGAAAGCACTTTTTTTTTTACCATCAACAAAAAGTAGGTGTCTGCAAAAGCTGTTTCAGGCGGCGGTTTGCCGCCGGAGACCGGGTACTTTTGAGGGCTCTGCTGATGCCATATAACCATAAATAAAATGTGTTGAGTGCGTCTTAAATACACATTTCCTTCCTTCCTTATGTAGCACTCGGTCCTTGCTAGTGAATTTTTAATATTAACATTTTGAAGACAAAAGTCAGTCATTAAAGTTGCCTTGGCTACAATATATAGGGAAAATGTGAAAGAAAGTAATTAAGAGTACCAAGGCAAATGAAGGGACACTATGGTCATTGAGGAGGGACCAAGTTAGATGAGTACATTGAAACAAATTATAGCCACTGTTTATGCCCAAACCACACTTTTCACAACCAAAAAAAAAAAAAAAGAAGGAAAAAGCATCAGCACATCAATTTTAGCTCTGATCAGAGATAGGCTATATATTTATTTTTGCCTGTTTACATGTAATAATAAATAAGGATGACTTGTATGCATGGGAATGTTTTACCTGACAGTTAGTAGTATCACTATCAGTATACAATTGTTTAAAAATTAATTTTTGCTAATCTCTGAGACTGCAATGGACAATATATGTATATATATATATATATATATATATATATATATATATATATATATATATATATATATATATATATATATATATATATAAACATTGTATTTAGAATATTAATAATAAATGTTGTACATTGTATTGAAGCATAGTACGTTTCTGTTATATTTATTATTTATTAAGCACTGGCTGTTACTTGGTGACTAAGGTCACATGAATAGATCAATAGACACTGTTTTCGAATAACGTCTTAAAAACTGGCCACATACTTTAGAATGCAGTCACACCTGTGGTTAAATCTGATGTAATAAATTTATCCAGTTATTTATAGCTATGACTTTGATCTCCCGCCTTTTTCCATACAAAAGGATCTTGTAATTGTATACAGGTAAGTTAATGTAGTCTGTCCCAGCTGCTACAAAAGTTTCCCCTTCCAACATTAAGCCAAACTAAAGTTTATTTAAAAAAATACTGTCAGACAAACAACATGTATAGAAAGGCCCTTGGCAAGTGGGGGGGATTACTAGGAAGTATCCTCCCTCTGAAAAATGATTGCCCCCTCCCCCAGAATCTGCTGGACTTTACCTTTTGGGTGTGCCTTTATAAATAATTCCTATTTCCTGTTCCAACCAAAGCACCACGACTGGCATATCAAAGGCTTTGATATGTGCTATCCTGTCTGTGGGATAATGCATATAAAAGATCCCTTGCTGCTGTGTCCAGGACAGGCGTGTGCTACAATAGCTTGCTCTATATGTGCATGTTAAACAGTGACCTGACCTGACATTAGGAAAAATGTAGCGGGTTTCCTCTGCTGACTACATGTCAGAATGACCAAATGTATGGCATCCAATAACCGATCGATCCTCGTCAGTGGGCCCGACTGGTATATCAAAAGCCATGGTATGTGTTGTCCTGTTTGTGGGATGATGCATATAAAAGATCCCTTGCTGCTAATCGAAAATAGAAGCCCACGAAGTGGCGACTGGGTTTCACATCTCAGTATATGTGTGGTTCTTTACAGTTGACCATATGTCTGATGCTGTATAACCGTAAATAAAATGTGTTGAGTTTGTCGTTAAATAATTTTTAAAATCCAATAGCCGATGATTAATAAATCAATGTGCTCTAGTGATGTCATTAAACAAAAACTTTATTAAGTCGTCGTCCCCCCCCCCCCCCCCTTAAAAATTGAAATATCTGTCCACCAGTGACACCAGCTGGCTATGAACCTGGCTGGAGTGTGTGTTAACCAAGAAAACAAAGGAAGTGGTTTATTTACAATCATTGTGTACATTTCCATGTATCTGGAAGGCACAAAGGAGATCAACCTTTATTTTTAAAACCTATTAATCGTGTTTTTATGATTTACGTATTACTGGTTGTCAGTAACAGCTTTGAATAATTTTATGTGGTGTACATTAAGCAAGTTCTGCCTCTTTTAAATAGTGATCTGCAGCAGCCCAATAATTGACCTGACCTAAATTACCATCTAGCCGTGTAATAAATTAAATACATACATGCAGTATTATTAGTATTGAAAATGGCATCAAAAAACATGTTTGGTCCAGCATGTAACATGAAGGTACGTAGAATGGCTTGCCTGAGGTTTTAGGATTGCTTGCCTTTTGTGATCTCATCCCCACCGGTCCCAGCCATTACCCTACTACTGGCATACCAAAGGCCATGGTATGTGCTGTCCTGCGAAAAGTGAATATAAAAGCTCCCTTAAAAATTGTTTCTTTATTGATAGGAGTAACCTATGTGATGATAGCACGTTTCCACTTTAATTCTTTATACCAAGTGCAGACCTTGCCTTGGTATAAAGTTGAGGGGAGTTGCAGTATTCATTGCTCCCCAAACTTAAGATTAAATTAATGTTGGGTTTACCACTTAGATGTTTAATAATTTTAGATAAATTAAATTAGTAAGAGAACTGCTGTTTAAAATTTGTCAGAGTACATGGAATGCATTGTCCAATTTGAACACATTTCAAACCCACGGCCACCTATTACGGGCATTTATGGTCCATTTTGTATTTATTACATACCCTCAAATTATTTCCTGACAAAAACTGGATTTGGATTGAAATTTTCAAGCCTCAAAATTTCACAGAAACAATCGTTTCCTGTAGCTTGTCGGTAATGGGTTGACAAAATCATGGAATTGAAAGTCTGTTACCCATTTATCATGTAATATAATCCACCATATCCGTGATCACTGAAAAACAAATCCTGTGGGTTCTGATAACATGAAACTCAAAAGTATTAATAAAAAATCCTATTGGCTTATATTTCATATTGGTGTTTTATAATTTTATGGGGTTTTTTTTAATAATTTATTTTATGTTTTTACTGAAAATTATCTTTATTATTTCATACACATTATTTGTAAGGCCTAAAACACCAATTGTGTGTTCCCAGGAAGCTGACTTTACCTAGAAAAAATGGTCAATATTATTAATATTTTTATTTTTATTTTGCTTCATACATAATTTTTTATATTGATCCATATGGTAAAGGTAGTTAAAAGAAAAAAAAAAACGGAAAGAAAGCCAGCCTTCATTGTAACATACGTGTTGGGGGCATGTTTCCAGAAACACTTTATATTTTTTTAGGCCTAACCACTGCTAGTATGGGCTGATGAAATATCTATTTTGCATAATGATGTAATCATGAATGTTTATGTACATGTTACTATGTATGTGATTATATCATGGTCAATAGATTTCTAAAGGTGTGTCCTCGGGTTGCTAGGAAAATGTGTTAGTTAATCTTACAAACATCTGTCACACCTGCACCTCTGACCATTTGTGTTGGGGAGTGGGTATAGCTAGCGTCATGTGAGCATATTTTACAAACATAAACACCAGACCTGACATAACTGGGTGAAGTATTTATAGCTTGTAAACAAAATATTGGGAATGACCTTGATGCACTCTCTGTATGACTTTTCCAGTGTATAAATAAACCACTGACCCAGTGACTGACTTCTCGTACAGTGTACAAGTACCAACAACGAAACGATGATCTATATTTATACAACATAAACACGAAGATTGCAAAGTGGTATTCACTTGTAAATTCTTATGAAACTATTTGTTATTAAAATAAACAGCAACAACAAAAAAAGAAAGACCCTCTGGGATTTTATAATGTGAAATGTGTATCTGAATTTACATGTACATGTTAAAGTTTGTTTTTGTTTAAGGACACCACTAGAGCACATTGATTTATTACCGGTAATCATCGGCTATTGGATGTCATACATTTAGAGATGTACATGTATGTAGGTTTTAAACAAAAGTCAAAATAAAATGCAGGAAAATAAAGGCCATCCATTTAGTGGATTCTCGGATGAATTAGGCCAGAGATTGTATCCAAATGAAGAATGGGATGTGGGTGAGAACAACCATACAAAAACAAAAAAAACCTGAAAATTGTTTTTGATATTTTATTCAACTGATTGGGGTTTTTTCTCGTTCCAACCAATGCACCACAACTGGACAAAGGCCGTGGTATGTGTTTTCCTGTCAGTGGAAAAGTGCATATAAAAGATCCCTTGCTGCATTAAGAAAAATGGGGGTTTCTCCTGATGACTACAAGTCAGAATAACCATGTTTAACATCCATTGGCTGATGATTAATTAATCATTGTGCTCCATTGGTGTTGTTAAACAAAACAAACTTTAGCTTTATTTTATCACAAATATATACGCATATATTTTGAGACCAAAAGTGGAGGGTAAAATTAAACATATTTTTCATGGGCATCGGACATTTTTGGCATGCTTCCATCAAAAAACTGTCATGGGAGTGGGATACAACCTTTGACCTCGCCAGAAAGTTCCGTCCAAGACATGAATTTTCTATTGATATGATATACATGTAGACATTTGCTGTATATCATTTCAGAGACCCAATATTGCTGTGGCAATCAAAAGCATCACAAAGAAGAACATTGCCAAGTCTCAGCAGCTGCTCAGCAAAGAGATCAAGATCCTGAAGGTTTGTTACCAATTACTGCTCACTCAGCTTAACATTGTTGGGAGCTGATGTGTGTGTGTGTATATTACCCCAGCAGGCACTCATAACGGGGAAAATAAAAATCATGCATTGGTCTAACGAACAATACTATTGGATGATTTGACGCCAACAAACCAATGACCTTGTTGGTATTAAATATGATCTTATCACGATTTGGCAAACACATCCAATGTCTCCATGTAGTCTAAAGAGTTTGCGTTTATGGCTGTCTGTTTTTAGTGTTAAATTTATAACAAAATGTTATTTTAATGCAATTCATTATGGATTTTGTACCAGAATAAAGATAACTTTTGTTTCTGAAAATTATCTATGAATGTAATTAAATTACAAAGTTACATCAATACTCAGAACAGTGCGTAAAGTGGTTTGCATCGTTTCTATACATGTACGTGCATGTGTGTTGAAAATAAAGGATTTTAGAGAAAAAATAGCTCGGGTAATAAATAGAATAACAAACTCGGCACTAGTTATTATCAAATTTATGTCCCTCGTGAAATAATTTTTGTTTGTCACTCGCTAAAACTCGTGACAACTGAAAATTATTTCTCTCTCTCAGTTGTAAATTTTAAACACAACTGGCAAATTTTATTTTAATTTGGCAAAATAATTTCAAGTTATGATTGATATTTTGTTGTGGGTTCCTGCAATTTCTGGTGTTCAATGAATAATTTGGCGAAATGTTCTATACACCCAGAGCTAGCCCAAGTAAGACCACTATACCAGCTTCTCTCTCACTAACCTCTGTAACAATTAACCACTAACCCACTGTCATGAACAGATAGCCCAGGTGAGACCACTATACCAACTTCTCTCTCACTAACCTCTATAACAATTAACCACTAACCCACTATCATGAACAGATAGCCCAAGTAAGACCACTATACCAGCTTCTCTCTCACTAACCTCTGTAACAATTAACCACTAACCCACTGTCGTGAACAGATAGCCCAAGTGAGACCACTATATCAGCTTCTCTATCGCTAATCTCTGTAACAATTAACCACTAACCCACTGTCGTGAACAGATAGCCCAAGTGAGACCACTATACCAGCTTCTCTATCGCTAATCTCTGTAACAATTAACCACTAACCCACTGTCGTGAACAGATATCCCAGGTGAGACCACTATACCAACTTCTCTATCACTAATCTCTGTAACAATTAATCACTAACCCACTGTCGTGAACAGATAGCCCAGGTGAGACCACTATACCAACTTCTCTATCATTAACCTCTGTAACAATTAACCACTAACCCACTGTCATGAACAGATAGCCCAGATAGCGGAGGTGTATACAATATTGTCATTAATTAGTAATAAAATAATTTTGACAAATTCTTTATGAATTTCTAACATTTGTTTGATAGGCTTCATAAAATTAAGAAAAATATACCATTTCACACCTCGCTGTGAAAAACATTGAGGCGAGTGATTAATTACTCTCCTAACGTAGATTGTGGAGTAGCAATTTGAGATACAGTGACGCCCCTCTAAACTGGACACACTCGGGGACCAACTACAGGTATCAAAATCACAGGCCATAGGGTTTCATTCAAACTTCATGGGAAACACTTTTTCAGTTCCGTGCCTTGTGGTCATGGGAACACATGGGAAACTGTTTATGTTATTTTTGTTGAATAGAATGTTGTATTCGATATAGTAATCGTGGGCAACAAAATTTCGGTTCCGTATTTTTTTCCGAAACGGCACTGAAAATGAACGTTAATGTGAAAGCCAAGGCCTGAAAATAATCAATGTGTCCGGTAACCCTTGTATGGGTTATCACAAAATACACACCTGGTAACCTGTAGGATACGACACATTTATATTTCCATTATTATTATTATTACATACCTATTCAATCTTACTATAGTGATAAAGACATTTTGAAACCATGTGATAAATTTATTTTGTATCACACATATGTGTGATATGGACCGGAACTTTTAAATAGGGAATTCCCTTTTTCTTTTTACTGCAGTTATCGCCTTTTATTTACTGATGTCATATATGATTTACAAATGACGTCACATCCTATTTGAAACATTACACAAGGCTGCCACAGAGTATGATTCTTGACGTTGAGTAAATCCATGAAATGAGTTTTGATCATAGATTTAACAGTCTTGTTATGACGTTAAATTAAAAACCGTTTTTGTAAAACATAAAAGAAGGTATTGTACTTGTTTATTTTGTGAAAGAATATACCACTCGACAGCTACGCAGTCTCGTAGTATATATTCTTGCACAAAATAAACTTGTGCAATAAATAGGAAGCGAAAACAATGTATGTGAAGTTATTCATATTATTCATATCATTGTTCTCACTAGACTGATACTGTATGTGTATCTAAATAACACTCAATTGATCAAAATGTAAGTGGTGTAGTTTTAGTTGAGTACGGTTATGTGAAGATTGAATTACAGTTCTCAACTTTCTTGACTTAACCTGAATGACTGTTCTCAGGTTATTTCAGTGCATGGAGTGATGGAGATCGAGAGTGATAGCTTCCCTTAAACAGCAAGGTCTGACGTTCATAGATTAACATGAAAACAACTCGTGTAACAGTAAACGAAAGTCACGAAATGAACCATGTAAAATATATCTGACAGCTTGGATTCTTGAATATATGATGAATTGGTGACTAACAGCTGAAAATGTGTGTTAAACATATACACATCGAACGGGTTAATCTTAGTGAGCTGCTTTGGCTTGAGGCATTTTTTTCATATTCTAAAACATATAGGCTCTTTTTTCTCCTCTGCTCTTTAAAACCTTTAGATAATTATCACAAAGCATTAATATATTATATTCCTCCCATTGTTTATTAGATAGGAAAAAGAAAAACAATGGATTGGCATTAAAACATGTCCTGTGAAAAGATTTTTCCACAAATTATGAGCTTCATTTAACAATAAAGGTCTTAATTTTTTCTTTTCTTTTTTTTTCTTTCTCAGGAGCTGTCAGATCTACATCATGAAAATGTTGTTGGTCTCTTGGATTGCAAGGTATGTTGAGGAAGATATTTGTAACTGTGTGGTCAGGGGTGCAGAAATGGAACATATTTCACTAGCCTGTCGGACCAGAACCAACTAAAATTTACTAGCCTGCAATAATTTCTATTAGTCCGCCAGTCTATAGAATAATATATTATACTATACTATGTTATAATATAAAGTGTCTTCACAGGTGGTAAGTGCTCAACATCATGTGGCAAACAAAATAAAAAATCCAGATCGCCTGTCTGACTGGTACTTGCATTTTTTAACTCGTCCATCAGAATTTTTACTCACTTTTGGCGAGCGGACGAGTACTTTCTGCACCCCTGGTGGTACAACATACATACATACATATGTACATGTAAAACATTTTGACTTCCATTGAGATATCTTTACACTGTACAGATGTAACTTTTTTATCAGTTAATTCCCTTGTTCCCCCACACCAAAAAAGAAAAAAAAAATCCTGTAATGTCCAAAGTAAAGTATAGACCTCTTGATCCATATTTATTTTCCTGCATAAATGTAAATATCTTTTAAAGATAACAACTTAAAATAATCACTAAAATCTTTGAAGTAGCTGACACAGTCAGGGTTAGCTCTGCCTCTCGCCAAAGTCTCCAATTGGTGAATTTTAGGAATAATTGGAAAATTTTATTTTAATCTGGTGAAAATAACTGGGTTTTGCATATTTTTTTTTGAGATAATTTGGCGAAATATTTTGCTCACCCAGAGCTAACCCTGACACTGTAATTAATTTTTGACAACTTGACATTTAGTGATCAAGATGTAATTCATTAGATTTGTCATCCCGACAATTATGTGTACACATCTTTAGAAAACTACCCATTGGTATGTCAGCATTTTTCTGATTACTACAGGGTACATATTTTAAAATGTTAGGTAATCATTTCAAGTCAGTTCATGTGATGTTTAGTTACTGATAGGTAACTGATTGTTTGGATTGTTTGTGAGTTTGTGAAACCTAATCATAGGGGTTGAATTATAACTTTTAAGGGGCATGGCAAGTATTTCATTCAATTTAATATCAAACATTTAGGTCACCAAGGCAGGTTGGTGTGGCAGGTAGCATGAATATAAAATTGAGCAATTAAAATGTAAATAAACTGGTTGTTCACGTGAAATATTGTACCCTGTTACTAGTAATAGTACATAGGGCTCACATTGGAATTTGTTTTGTCTAGCCAAGTTTTAGATAGATACATGTATGTCAAGTATTTTCTTGAAAATTATTAAAATGTGGTTAATTTAAGGAATATTTTATATCCAAAAACTAAATGTTGTAGCGACTCTTAATAAAAATTAGCAATTGGCTAATTTGGCAATGGACAGACTGAACCTTGATATTAATAGGAAGTTATATTTGGTTGCATGTACATGAGTTAAAATTGGCTGCACATTATTTTTATGCAGTAGATCTGGGTGAAACCTATATTAGTCGGGCCTCAGAGTTAATAAAAGACACATTTACATAACATGTAATATGGCACCACATACTTTGTGAGAGACCCAAAAAAGAGAAGAAAAACATGTTCTATTTAACGACGCACACAACACATTTTATTTATGGTGATATGGCATCAAACATATGGTTATGGACCACACAAATATTGGTAGAGAAAACCCGCTGTCGCCACTTCATGGGCTACTCTTTTCAATTAGCAGCAAAGGATCTTTTATATCCACCATCCCACAAACAGGGTAGTACATATCACGGCCTTTGATATATACCAATTGTTATGCACGGGCTGGAACGAGAAATAGCCCAATGTGCCCACCGACGGGGATCGATCCCACACCTACCACATATCGAGTGAGTGCCTTACCACTGGGCTACGTCCCACCACATTGTGAAAGACCGATACATTACATTAATTGACACCACCTTGTACATTGCGTGTTTTGTTTTTGACATTTGATTAGCCTATCAGTTACATCTGTGTGGTTATCCTTGTATCAGTAAATCAAGTATGTTTACAGTCGTGTTACCTGACAGAAAAAAACAAAAACATTAATGTTCAATATGACAGAATTGGGTGTATGTCAGAAGTATGATGAATTATTTAACATGGGCATGTGAATTGTGTTTTTTTAAAGAATTTCTGAAGATTGACAGTATGGAAACAAGATTGTATAGGAGTAATTGATTTCCGTGTTATACGCCCATTTGGATTCCAGCTAGTATTCCATGACTTGTACTGGTATATCAAAGATCTTGTCTTATTATCCATATGGTTCAACATAATTGAGTTAATAAAAAAATCATACGAAGCACACGTGTAATGTAATTTGGGGAAGTGACATCATAATACGACTTTGCTTCCCCAGTCTATCCCAGACTGTGTATATGTAATATGACATCATTTTGTCATGGTCTTCTAGTTGTGGTTGAAACATTTTGAGACCGTCTTTGTTATTCATAAAAAGTAACAATAATAATATGGATAATAAAGAAATCATTATACTCGCATGTGTGTCATACTTATTTTACGAAACTTGTGTCAAGATTCAAGTATTGCCCTTGCTGACACTCGTTTCATAAAATCAGTATGACACAAGCTCGTATCATAATCTCTATATATACTGTCCTGTAACAAATGCATGTCAAAGAAAAATGCATACCATTTGTAGTGGAGGGAATTTCTTCTCTAATGTTATATACCATTTGTCATAGGAAAGGAGAGTAATATTTGTTTTATGACCCTCACCATAGGTCTACTTTTAAACTATGGCTATTTGGTGTCTAAAATGATCAGTTTGACATTTTGTCAGCTGTCACTACAGTCTCCTTCCGATATATATGTAACAGCAAACGATTTTGTATATGCACTTTACCATAGAAAGTACATAGCACATCATTTCATGTACTATACCAGTTGTGGGACACTGGTTGATGCAGGGAAAAACCCATCACACCTCAGTCAAGCACTTTACCACAGAGCTGGATCGCACCCCATGTGCAAGTTATATACTATTATGTACTTATTTTTAACATATTTTTGTTCCCAATTAAATCATGGGGGTGATTTTAGATTTGGACACATTCTGACCCCCCCCCCCCCAACACATGTATACATTTATTTGTTATAATTATATACTTATTAATACTAAAACCTGAATATTTTTTGTGTGTTTTGTTTTCAGGAAACTACCAATCATGTCTACTTGGTCATGGAGGTCAGTATTTTCATTGATATTTTTAAGTAAGACATTTTCGTGAAAAATGGATGTTGATAATTTATAGAACAATGGTCTCTTCCTGGAATCAGCATCTACCCCCAGTCATTTTTGACTATATATATATATATAAGGGTGAGGGGTGGTAGTATATATATATCTATGGTGTATGTATCAATTGATACGTTGCAGATAGCAAGGTTTAGTCACATATGTTACTATAGATGTGTATGGGATTTGATTTGGTGGTATACACCCTACATTGTAGTAGTTTTCCATGCAGTTGGTACATGTATGTTAAAACAAAACATCAGTATAGTGATTTGTTTCAAGTTGATGTCATAGCCATTGTTGATCACATACAGATAGGACCTTTTTGAAACATTAAGTACTAGTAGGTGAAGTTCCGGTTGAGTGTAACTGGATTTTTATTTTAATATTTCAGTACTGCAATGGAGGAGATTTGGCTGATTACCTTCAAGGTATTTTTCTTTGTTGAAAACTTTCCACTTGGCAAAACTGCATATACATAAATAGATTTAATCAGTAATAGTTTGTAATTATAATTAATTATTGTCTGTTCTAATCAATAGACTAACTTCTTTTTTATCACTGACATTGAACGGAAATATTTTGTCAATACAATATGTAATAGTTTCAATGTTTTTTTTCTCAAATTTATTAAGTAACAAAAAGACAAATTCACATCCAATCAGACCATGTCACCAGTCATATATATGATATGATATGATATGATATGATATGATATGATATGATATGATATGATATGATATGATATATGGTATGCTATGCTATGCATGATATGATATATGCTATACATGATATGATATATGATATGGGTTTGACTACATTCATTTGCAAATTGTTCAGTACAAAAGAGATTTTATTTTACTGTAAACTAGATAATAGTGACCACCTGTCTCTTTTGGCCACTTTTGACTACACTTCAGATGACAACTTAAGATAAGTTTAACTGGACTGGTATATATTTTTTTATGTTTTTAGCCAAAGGGACCCTTAGTGAAGATACGATATCTATGTTCTTGAAACAGATTGGTAAGTTAAAAAGAGTACGATACGTTCTAAATGAAATAATATAGCAAAATTTGTGTTATTTTATATAATAAATATTTTTATTGATATTTTTGTTTTTGTTTTTTAATAATATGTATGAGATCAGTTGGTAAAAAAAAAAATGGTTGTTAAGATATACTTAGACATTATTTATAGCTGTCCCAAAAATAATCAGATAGGGAGGGGTAGGGGATAATGGGTGTTGCCAGTACCCACCGTTACCCAAGGTGGTTGAGCACTAAATAATATGACTTCATTTGCATTCATACATTTTTCACTAATCTAGATGTTAACACTTGTACTAGTAATAGTACACATTGTATTGGTGTCATATCACCCACCCCTATTATATCTGGAACAATCCTAAGCAACCAGCAGTTATAAAGTTAAATTAGAAAAAAAATTCTTTGCACCCCCTGCAGTAGATTCTGCTTAGTGTATATTGTATAATTTATTTCAGCGGAAGCAATGAAAGCTTTAAATGGAAAAGGAATTGTCCACCGAGATATAAAACCTCAAAACATTTTGTTGTGCCATCCAGGAAAACCTAATGCTTCAGCAAAAGAAATCAAGCTGAAAATTGGTAGGTCATTTTAAAACTGTCTTGGTTTTAGTGTAAGCTGCTCAACGCCCTGTAAATCCTAACATGTGAATGACAGATAAGCGATGTTATGTTCCTAATGTGTAAGGTCATGTTGCGTAACAGTATAGCCACTATTAACCTCCAGATTAGGGTGGTTGAACTGTTGTCACCAAGGTTAACTTGGGTCACTACAAACACATGCTGCAGTGGTCACGTTTCATGGTTTTGGGAAGTTAACCCTTTAACTGAGAGCTTTTCCAATGTCCCATTCATTTGATTAAACGGTTGGGATTTAGCTCAAGTTAGTGGAATGCTCACCTATGGTGCTTGGGTTATAGGATCAAATCCCAGCAGCAGACCCATCAGGGTTTTTTTCCAGATCCAACCAGTGCCCCATATTTGGTATATAAAAAAATCATAACATGTGCTGTCCTGTCTGTGGATAGTGCATATAAAAGATCCATTGCTACTAATAGAAAAATGTAGTAGGTGTGCATCCAATAGACAGTGGTTAATCCAACATACTTTCAGTGTTGTTTAACATAACAAAACCTTTTTTTTTATTCTACTAAAATTGGCTGGTCTGATGTTTTTTACAAGCATGAAAGGATTAATGAGATAATTTTATACAAACTTTACACTACACCAATATTTTGCATTTAATGATATATCAAAAAACACTTCCAACTCACTTTTAACAACTAAATATAAAAAAATGTGTAATCAGATTAATTCGTATTATTTTTAATTGCAGCATTAAAAAATAATTACAAAAAAAAATGTTTTAATTGACCCCAAAATGGCAACACAGAAATTAAGCTCTGAAATGAATGTATTTACTATAATTTAAAATTATTTTGACAAATTGTTTCATTTTCAGAATTGTTAAACCAAAATTATTGCTGTTGAGGTATTAAAGCCGCACACCCTAGTTCCATCCAGCGAAAATAAATTATAATTTGGTTAATCTACAAACCTCTAACACACTTAGATCACGTTTTTATCAAATGGAGTGAAAAAGCAGGTTTTATATCGATAAATGCCATGTGAATCCCCATGTCCCAATTGCTTGAAATAATTTTGAAAGTTTGTATTCTGATGTCACCGGTAGATGTCGCTCGAAGCACAACAATGCCTACGTCACGACAAATTTCACAGACTTGGGGTGCGTTCTTTTCACCTCTCCTGGACATGTTCCAACTGTTCTGTCCTGGTTGTATCCCCTCTCCAGATATCGTAGGACTTAGCAAAATTATTGGTTTGTAATGTTTTGTATTGAGATACTTACTTGTCTGAACTTTATTATTACTGAAAATGTTCACGAACTGTGAAGAAAAATCTCACAAATGAACAACAACAAATGATGTTGATCGCGCGAACCGTGCACGAGAAAACAAACCGAACCAAAATGATAACGGTCACGTGGTATACCAACGTCTGTGACATTGAAATGGAAATATCCCGTCTAAAAATAGATTAGACCTTGTCTGCTCAACTTTTTTTCTCAAACGTGCGCCCGTTTTTCAGAAATACGAAAAATGCATTTTGTGGTATTACAAACACCAAGATTACCAGGATTACCAAAAAACACTTCAGGTGAATGGAAATGTATATTCTAAATAATAAACGGTAAGTAAAGTGCAATTTTATTTGTGAAAAAATGGGTTTAATAGCAAAAAACAACGCCGTAATGGTTAACAACTAGCCGTAACTAGGATGTGTCCCTTTAATGTGGTTATTTCTACTTCTTTTTTATGTTGAACACAAGTAGTAACACATGGTAAAATATTTGCTTGTTGTTGCAGCTGATTTTGGCTTTGCAAGATTTTTGCAAGATGGAGTTATGGCTGCAACTCTTTGTGGGTCTCCCATGTATATGGTGAGTTTTTACTTCTTCTTATGTGGAAATGAATAAATATTTATGTTCATTATTGTGTTAAAATATTATAAATAGCAAATTTCCTGAGGATTTGATAGAATGCATTGCTAAAACTAGCGGGTTTCCTCTCTAAGACTGTCAGAATTACCAAATGTTTGATATCCAATAGCCGATGATTAATAAATCAATGTGCTCTTTAATATTTTACCTCACAGACCGGTAGGCCTATGTATAGTTGAATATTGTTGGAAAGAAATTGCTCCATGACCTTTTATCAGCAATAAGTTATGCAATGCTTTAGCATTTACAGTGTTAAACTCAGGGTCATATAGAGTCTAGACTAACAGTTTATAACTGAGTTGAGCATGAGTCCAGTCTTGTAATGTTTACAAACACAGACCTAGCCATGGAAGGTAAACACTGATTGCATGCTATAGCTTACACATGTATATCACTTGACATCTGGTCAAGCAAAGTGCAGGGTTTAAACAGACCTCCATGTGGAAAAAACTGAGGGGAATAATTAATTGCTCCCCAAAGTTACATGTAGATTAAAGGGGGCCATTTAAATGGACATTCCTGAGTTTGCTGCAATTACAAACTGTAATTACATATCAAATATATTTTTCTGCATAAAATATTAGTGGCTGTATATTAAACATATTTCTGATCATTCTAATATTTGTACTAGGTTAAATTTAATTTTATTTACTAAAAAAGTTTTGTTTCTTACGTACGAAATTATTTGAAGACAAAATCCAGTTAGGACTTCTTACAAATATTAAGACGACCAGAAACACATTGAATATACAGACACTGATATTCTAAACAAGAAAATATATTTAATATGTAAGTTTAATCATAGAAATATTTTATTTAGTCGGAAACATCTTACAATGCAGCAAACTCGGGAATGTCCCTTTAAGGTATTACCGTATTGATGCCATGTAAATTCATATGCTAAAATTACTTTTCTTGAACTAGTCACCGGAGTGATGAAAAGTGAGAGTAATAGCTCCCCCTTATAGGTAGTACTAAACCAAATAACTTCTGGCTGGTTCAAAGTTCGAGGTGCTCCCAACTTTTGATAGAGACGTGAACACCACAAGAAATGAGCAGCTTGACCCCTTATTTTTTCTGATTCACTTTAAGGGTGAGGGGTGGTAGTATTTATATCCATGGCCTTTATGTCGATTGATACTCTGCAGATAGGAGTTTTAGCCACATGTTACTATTGTCATCATGGGATTTGATTTGGTAGTGTACACCCTAAACAGCAAGGTCTGTTTAAGTTGTCATTTACCAAATCACCAAATGTGAATTGAACTTAAATTTGACAAATATATTTAATTATTAATCAAACAAGATGGTTCAGTCCTCTGACCTAAGTACCTGAAGTGAGAGCTCTACCCACTGAACTAAATCCCACCCCAGTACCGTATTTGACCGGAAATAAGCCCAGGGGGCCAAGACAACTCATTGTGAGCTTGGCATGGGGTGGGCTTATTCCCAGACAAGGGGCCAGTTTTGTTGAAACATTTTTTAATAATAAATAATTAAAATAAATAACAATACTTAAATAAACTAGGAAGAAAACAAAAAACGTTCAGTAGCACATCCATTTGTTATTAATAAATAATAATTGTTTATTAATTAAATTGTGTTTTTTTACTAGTATCTAATTGTCAGAAACACACCTTCTATGTTACAATTACTTACCAGTGCTGTTTATTTACATCCAAAATTTAATGCTGAGAAGACTTAAAACAACAGCAATTAACAACAAACTCAATAGCATACACACGTTTCTGACACAGGCAGCCAACTTACACTACAAAGAATTATCAATCTACGGTCATTGTTCTTAGCCAATCAGAATACGGTATTTGCTTAATTAGCATTAACTGCGGACCCAGTGTGGTGGTAAAAATAGACATTGGTTTTAGTTCAGACTTGGGCTTGTGTACTTCAAAGAAATACTGCAGGCATGAAATTGAAAACAATGTTACACACTGTTATTGTTAGACTGCTAAATCTCTCTGGTGGTAAAATATTGTGTTACATTTGTGTTTAATTATCTGCAGGAGGTATGACCTTTTAAATGAACTTTGAGCAAACTTCATGTTATTTATAAGGTGACGAAGTTGGGGGTGGGCTTATTTACGAATGAGGGCCTAATTTCTTAAATGCTATCAAAACGGAGGTGGGCTTATGCAAAGACATGGGCTTATTTCCGGTCAAATACGGTAATAGGATTTCAATTGACAAATTTAGTCAGGTAAAGAGAATATGAAATGTATGTTATTGACAATGAATTATTGACAAAATTATAAATCTTTATAAAAAAGAGTTTTACTCATCATTTATTTGTTTATTGTGAGAAAATTAACAGTTGTTACTTACAAAGTTTTTGTAATGGCAATGGGTTTCCGTTCTTCTCTCTGTCGACCAAATGTCAAAATAACCCTATGGTAATTAAGCTATAGGGCTTAGTTTAAAATGTGCTGAGGTGTCATTAAGCAAATAAAAAAAAAATGTTTTAAAAAGATTTCCCTTTCCTTTCTTCATGACCATGTGTTGAAATAATCATAGGTTAGACACTAAATAGCCGTAGTTTAAAATGTAAAATGTGTTGAGGTGTCAATATACAAATATTCCTTTTCTTTTCTTTCTGCAGCTTTACCTACATACAAGCTTTTGAAATATTTTCCAACTTGTCTGGGGAGAAAAAAAAATTGATACAACCATTGGGGAAAAAAATAATTGACACAGCCATGTAACAAAAAATCAAATGTCAGTCACGAAAAATGCATGGGAATAGACAAGATAATAAATACTTAAATAATTAAACATTTATGTTGTTAATGTTTTTTGTTTTCTGTAAATTGTCAGAGTGTTTACATTTTCATCAGCTGTTTTTATTTCATTGACTGGTTTCAAATAGTTTTTATTTATGCTGTATTTGTTTTGATGCTTGCAGGCTCCGGAGGTAATAATGTCAATTCAGTATGATGCCAAGGCTGATCTCTGGAGCATTGGTACAATCGTCTTCCAGTGTTTGACAGGAAAAGCTCCCTTCCAGGCCCAGACACCACAGCAACTGAAGCACTTCTACGAGAAAAACACCAACCTTGTACCCAAGTAAGTAGTTGAGTATTAAAGATAATGATGCTATATAGGACACCTAGAAGTTGGGTTTTATATTAAAGCTTGACAGTACTGAAATATGATGTTTAGTATCGGTATTTTTGGGATGATTTACCTCTGTATCGGTACCGTATTCGGTATTGACACAGTACCCATGAGTGGTATTTTTGGTATACTCGGCTTTAAATGAGGCTTACCTGCTAATTTCAGGTAAATAAAATTAAATTCCACACACAAGTCTCTCGATTTATACACAACCCAATTTTTTGCGTTTGTCAGATATATAGTTAGTGCTCTACTAACTGGTGGGAATTTTTTTTTCAATACTGACATTTTGGTATTTTGAAATTTTCTCAGTATGGTAAACCGATATTGACTGATACTGAAAGGTATATACGATATACCGCCCAGCTCTATTTTGTATCCTATCCAGAGTTACCTCCAGAAATATATAAATTGGAAATTTGGATGAACTGAAAAAAAAGTGTTAAATTTTTGTTTGTTTATTAGTGACTTCAACCAAGTATTAACAGTGTTGTGCATGTTATATTCTTTGATGTTATGTTAACTTGTGCACTTTCCTTTTCTTCTTTTTTTTTTTTGTAATTAAATTTTATAATTTTGTTTTATTGTTTCACTTTGGTCACGTCAAATTTAGTATATTTTATAGTATCTTTTATTTAAATTGATATATTTAGTTTAATTTTTGAAAAAGTTTTTTGTTATTATATTTTTCAATTATTATTTTATATTGTATTGGGGTCGGGGCGTAGCCCAGTGGTAAAGCATTTGCATGATGCGCAGTTGGTCTGGGATCGATCCCTGTCGGTGGACCCATTGTGCTATTTCTCGTTCCAGCCAGTGCTCCACAACTGGTGTAACAAAGGTCGTGGTATGTACTATCCTGTCTGTGGGATGGTACATAAAAGATCCCTTGCTGCTAATCAAAAAGAGTAGCCCATGAAGTGGCGACAGCAGGTTTCCTCTCTCTATATCTGTGTGGTCTTTAATCATATGGCTGACGCCATATAACCGTAAATAAAATGTGCTTAATGCGTCGTTAAATTAAATATTTCCTTCCTTCCTTTTTCGTATTGTATTGATCATTAAATATTAACTTTCTTTTACTAGTATTCCCAGTGGAACATCTCCTGATCTGCGTGATCTCTTATTAAAACTGCTGAAAAGAAATGCCAAGGACAGAATTGAATTTGGTGAGTTTAATGGTTTCTTTGATGTTACACTAAATATTCCTTTACCCAGAGGGTGGAATGGAGCTCAGTTGTGGAGTATTCGCCTAAGGTGCAAGTGGTCATAGAATCAATAGTCCTTGATTGACTCCATTGTTCTCCCATTCAAGCCATTTGTTAGACACTAAATTGCTGCAGTTTGAAATGTGCCGAGGTGTCATTCAAATATTACTTGTTTAATATAGCCGAAACTCACAGACTCCTTTCAATACAGAAACACTTTTTTCCAGAATTATCTATGAGTTTATTATATGTTACAGAGGTGGCACAGTGTAAAAATAGTGGTACAGCTCGAGGTTGCCAGACACTCCTTTCAAATTCACGTGTGAAGGACATTTTCACAGATACAACAAATATAACCCACCTATGTCACCCCTGTATTACCAAACACGTAATTTCATTTAATGTTGTATTTTTCGTGTCTAATTTTTCAGAGGATTTCTTCAATCATCCCTTTGTTTTGAGATCGGCACACAAACCATCTTGTGAGTACTTCTAACCCAATTCACTTACACATTACAAAATATCTGGGCAATTTATGTAAATTATACTTGTTTTTGAAGAGCTAGGTATGTTGTCACATACCAATTTCTGTTTTGACTGTGGCTTAAGTTGTTGAAAGTGAAATAAAGGATTCTTTTTTCATTCATTGTGTTAACTCTCGCTCCAGCCAGTGCACCACGACGGGTACATCAAAGGCCGTGGTATGTGCTATCCTGTCTATGAGATGGTGCATATAAAAGATCCCTTGCTGCTAATCGAAAAGAGTAGTCCATGAAATGGCGACAGCGGGTTTCCTCCCTCAATATATGTGGTCCTTAACCATATGTCCGACACCATATAACCATAAATAAAATGTGTTGAGTGCGTCGTTAAATAAGCCATTTCATTCATTGTGTTAACATTTTGTGTTGAAGTAAGTTGATATTAATAAGGATTTATCCAGGATTTTTAATCAGTGTCCCATGTCCGATGGGATTTGGAAAATGAGCGTGAGTAAATCATACTTGGGACCTGTTTTCATGAATGATGCAGTATACCACTGTTAAATTATATTTCTTACAACAGACATAATTAAATATATATATATATATATTTATTGGGAATTTTTAGTACAGAGGTTGGGAATTTTCAGTGCCACTTTCTTTTGGGACGGAGCCCATGTTCGGACCCACATAATGTCTGGATAAATCGCAGATTAGGTGTTTACAGTCAGCTTTGGTTCTCGGAAACTTCATGAATCAGTAGTAAACTATATGAATTTCATGCACTTTTTTTTATAATACAGGAACATAATACCTAGTTATTACATGACACACATGTAGATCATAGTCCCGTAGCTAATATGCAGTTATGAACTGAAAACATAAGAGTTACTCTATATAATACTTATAAAATATTAAACGTAATTCCAAGTGAAATAATTTTCAATTGTCACAAGCTTTATTTCATGAGGTATATAAATATGATATGAAATGGTAGCGAGTTTAATATCCTATTTATTACACATAATCGAGCTTAATTTATAAAATTCAGCTCATTTAGTTGTTCCTGTACGGTTGTAGTGGGCCAATTGATGACGTCATCGTGTTACAGCCCACTTGGTGTTCTAGTGGGACATATCACTTTGATATATATACCAAGATATTTTTAACCATATAGGTAATAATTTGATATATTCTTTGTTACAGCTAAACCAGTTCCAGTACCAAGTCGCAGTCAAAGTTTTTCTTCAGAAAGCTCCACCCCCGGAAAACAGTCCGGCCCTTCCCCAACTCCAGGAAACACTGATCTCACTTCTTCACCGCAGGTGGGTGTTTCCATTTTTCAACAGGTAGAATAACTCAAGATGTAAAATTTATCATAATTATACTGTTTTAATATTTTATTAATTTGTGTGAAGATTATTAGGTCTTTTTTTAAACAAGAAAAAAGATCATTAGTAATCTTAAAATTAGAATTTGTCTAAATTTCTTATATAGGTAGCATTACACCAAGTAGTATCTTTTCAGATCAAAGTTCGAAATACACCCAACTTTTCATTCTGCAGTTAACGCTACCAGTCTTGCCATTGGTGATAAATGTGACAGTGTAATGCTCGGCTGATGCGTGGTAGGTCTAAGATCAACCCCTGTTGGTGGTCCCACTGGGCTATTTCTCATTCTAGCAAGTGCACATTGACTAGTATATCAAAAGCCATGATATGTGCTGTGCTGTTTGTGGGATGGTGCTTAAAAACAGATCCCTTGCTACTAATGGAAAAATGTAGCGGATTTCCTCTCTAAGACTGTGTCAAAATGACCATATATTTGACATTCAGTAGCCAATGATTAATAAATCAGTGTGCTCTAGTGGTGTCTTTAACCAAAACAAACTTTAACTTTGTTACTGTAGTTGAAGGCTCCATTAGCACCGAAGACTGATGATGTGCTGGATGACGTACCTCCATCTCCCCCGGACGAAGCAGGCTTCTTGAAGGTTGATAAACACGGCTTGGAGTACAGACCTCACAGTCCCACGGATGTACGTAGTATTAGTCATCACCTAGTCCGCATTGTCCAAACACTACCCTATGAGTGCTTTGTGCTTTGTAGTTTACATATTACTTTATTTGACTTGAAATAGGGTGGGAAGTAGCCCAGTGGTAACATTTTCTCTTGATGCGCATTAAGCTTAGGATTGATCCCTGTCTGTGAGCCCATTGGGTTATTTGTCGTTCCAGCCAGTGCACCACAACTGGTATATCAAGGCTGTGGTATGTGCTATCTTGTTTGTTATGTGGGATGGTGCATATAAAAGATTCGCTGCTAATAATGGTAAAATTTATAAACCGGTTTTCTCTAAAACTGTATGTCAAAATTGACTAATGTTGGACATCCAATAGTCGATGATTAATAAATCAGTGTTCTCTAGTGGTGTCATTAAACAAAATAAACATTAACTGTTTTGACTTGAAATGGGCCCAGGTCCTTAAATATTCCCTGTCCTTTTTTATCCTGTTCAGGAAAATAGGCTCCTTTATCCGTAATAACAACTAAAAATACAAGTTTGCTTCAGATTATCAAGGTTGAAGATGAATTAAACATAACACTACTGTTGATTGATTCCATTTGTTTTATTCTTTGTTTGTAGGACTTTGTCCTGGTATCTGAAAGTTTGCACAGTGATCACTTTGGTAAGTGCTTTTTCTTACTTGACTCTATTCAGGGCTTCTAGATTATGGTAGCCCCACTCCCATGGCTAGTGATATTCAGTGTTGGGCTAGTAAATAACTACTGTTGCCATGCCTGATGGCTAGTAAAAATTGTTTTGTCAAATGTCGCAGTTAAGTCACAAATATGAATATCCTGCCCCCACCCCAAACCCCCAATGTTAGTGTTTTTAAGCTCTATTTCCCTCTTTGGGTGAGATATCTGATTATTACTATTATTTAGTAAAATTGTATTAACTTAAAGTAGATCTAGCTCTGTCAGTAGAATGCTCTCCCGATGGGTCGCAGGTTTGAATCCCTTTGATGGACCCATTCTCTGATTGGACTTCTCTCTTTCTCTGTTCCAACAAGTGCCCCACATCTTGTATATTAAAGGTTGTGCTATGTGCTCTCCATCTTTGGGAAAGTGCATATAAAAGATCCTTTGCTACTAATGGAAAAATGTCGGTTTCCTCTGACTATGTGCAACAATGACCAAATGTTAAATAAAACAAAGTTTAATATAAGTGATGTGTTTCTATTTACAGATGGGCCAGCTAATACAGGAAAGGCACCTATGGCATCTGAAGAAGAGATGGACACATTCGGGTATGACTTTTATTACAGTGACAGTAACAGTGCAGGCTCGAATGTGTAGAGATTTAATAATGTTAAAACAGTGTAGATCACTGTTGGCAGAATGCTGACTAAATCAACTATCCTGAGTTTGTAGCCATTAAAATAGACAGGAGATTAATCTACTCGCATGTAATATGTATGGTAAATAAAACCTCATAAAACTCAATTAGAAATATAAAGCAATATATATATATACATTTATGATTTTTTTTGACTTTTGATACATACAAAATTATTTATGCATAAAACCATATTAAAGATCTACAGTCATTAAGATCACCATAAAAGCATTGAATATACAGATATTCATATTCCAAGTGAGAAAATTGAAAAATAATGTAGTTTTTTAATAATTAAATAGATTGAATCCTTCGTACAATGACCTCAAATATAAGAAAGTCTCTTTAATGTATTTACAATGTGTTTATAAAATATTGTTCTTTCAGGGATGCACCACCACCTTCTCTAAAAGCAATAACTGTAAGGCCGGATGTTGGGACTGTAACGTTCAAAAAGGATTCGCAGACGAGTCCGAGTCGCCCATCTACCCTGCAAGTACTGAGCCCCACTACCTCGACGCCGTCTTCTCAACCCATTCCGGTCCCCACTCAGGTTAGAGTCAGCCCGAAACAGCAGCCCGTCTCGCCGTCGAGTCCTCAAAATGTCAAACGGATTCAGACTTCACCAGCAGAACTAGCTAGGGTAAATTAATTTAACATTTTAATTATTATGGGTCAAATTTACAAAGCCTTTTTTTGTTAAACGGAGGTGTTTAAACATTGTAAATGTATGTAGTTACATGTGTGTAAGACATAAACAGGCTTTGTAACTTCAGCCCTATACAGCAGTTTAATTCCAACAGGTACATTCCAACTTGTTCAGTGGTTATCTCTGTTGAGCAACCACCTTTCATTTGATACTAATTTGCTAATTTAAGCAGCCAGTAGTTCTAGATATGAACATAAATAAAAGCTAAGTTAAATAGTGGATTAAGTTTACCAAGAGTGTCATTTGTATTTATTTAGCAAAAAGGTATTTTCATATTTCTATTGAGAAAGCAACATAGATTTCACAATTGCATTATGACTTACTAAGAGTATCTATAAGATTTATAAAGTGAGATGGTATTTTCACAGTTTCTATTGAGAAAAGCCCTATGTCACAGTTGTATTATGTATTTAATTTTGGTATAGTGAGATGGTATTTTTAGGTTTCTTTTGAAAAAAGATCACAGTTGTGTTATGTATTTATGTTTATATGGTGAAATGATATTTTCAGGTTTCTGTTGACAAGAGACCTATGCCGCGGCGAAATTCTGAGACTCGACTGAGTGGACCTGATCTTGGATCTCTATCGCCCCCAAGTGGTAGGTGCTGTTTGTAACTTGTCAGTGGAAATGTTTACAAAACAAAAGAAGGTCTACAATGAACCATAAAATACTGTTATCAATTTGGTAGATTTTTCATAAAAATGTGAATGAATGCTGAGGTATCATGGTCAATCAGTCAGTCAGTCATGTTTTTGAATCCTAATATGTTTGAAGTATGACATATTACAAAGTACCAAATTATCAGGCTTTGGTGGTGGTGTGTATACGTTTGTGATTGTTTAGATCCTCGTTTTCCAGCTGTTTTCTTTCACATCTGGGTGGATCTATAGCGAGTACTCTCAAATACTGTAAATATTTGTGTATTGAATTGTGAAATTACTGAAAGAGTGTCAACAATAACCTGACTGAATTTCAGTAGTATTTCATCGTAAATTAGTTGTTTAATTTAATTTAAAAGGTTTCTTTATTATGTGCTGACCAGACAGTTTAGACGATGTGTTTGCAGTTAGGGTTTTTTTTGACATTCAATTTCAAAATGATTTTGACACGGTGGCAAAAGACAACTTAAACCCTTAAAAGTCACCACAGTAGTATTGATGTGTTTAATTAATTACTTGACCACATATTAGGGTCCCAGGCCCCTTCTGGCCCCATGTAAATCTGCGCCAGCAACTTGTTGGACCAGGTATTGTCCACATTTCTGTATCAATCATCAAAGCAAATCACCTGTGTATCATGGTCAACATGGTGTGAAAAAAGTATTTTCCAGTGATGACCTTTCTTATGATTATTAGCAGAGAACATAACATAATTGTATTTCACCCAATTTATTTCACAGTTCAGTTCACCATTGGTACGCCACCAAATTCTGCCGGTCAGTGGAAGAGGACAAACACTCCACCGAACAGGCCCACTGGAACCCCTCCTAGCTTGTCGGGGTCACCACATAGGAAAACCAGTGAGTGCTACTTGGAAAACAGTACTGGCATTTGTTAATACTTACTCTGTATTTATGTACAATGAATGTTCACCACATTGTGAAGGTCTATGTGTAAAGCAATGTTGGAAATCTGGCAATATTGGTAATTTTTACAGACCATTAGATAAATGAATAGGTACAATAGGAAATAACTGATTTTTTTTTAAAGATGAAATATACGTAGGTAAGGATTTATTGATTTGTAATAAAATAAAAAGATTAATTTATCAAACTAACTTTTAACCCACTGTAAATTTTACCTTTAAGGAAATATAATTTTGTACATGTTTGTAAACCTTTGGTCACCTGTACATAAACATATCGTTTCCTGTAACCAATCCCAACTTATACAAACTGTTTTCAGTTACAATTTTCTTTTCTGTTTTTCTTCTTTTTACAATAAAAGATTTAAAAGATTAATAAATAATAACCAATTGTAGAATATCAAATTAATATGTTTTGATATCACATTCAGTTAGTGATGTTTACAAGTTGCAATATCCAACAACAGAAACCTGATTTTTTTTTTGTAGTCCCAAAATATATATTTTGTGTGGAAAAAAATGTACATACTTCAGGAACCATAAGCAAGAACTTTCTGTGCGGTCAGTCTAGGATCGATTCTTGTCGGTCGGCCCATTGGGCTATTTCTAGTCCAGGCCAGTACTCCCCAACTGGTATGTGCTGTCCTGTCTGGGATGGCACATATAAAAGATCCCTTGCTACTAATGGAAAAATGTAGCGGGTTTCCTCTCTAAGACTATATGTTAGAATTAACAAATGTTTGAAATCCAATAGCTGATGATTAATAAATCAATATGCTCTAGTGGTGTCGTTAAACAAAACAAACGTTTAACTTTTTATAACACCTATTTTGATGAATTTTGTTTCACTTCACAGGCAGCACCACTTCTCCACGCTATTCTCCATTACCGTTTGCTGGACCCGGATCTCTGCCACCGATTCTTGGCTCACCGACGAGGATTCCAACCGGATTCGACTTCCGGTATAGTCCAGAAGAGCAGCAAGAATATCTTCAGGCACCGTTTGGAGGAGGCCATAACAACAACCTTCCTGAAAATATGGCTACAGTTGCATTTACTAACAAAGAAGGTGATTTGATGAACTGTGTTATTGTTAATGTAGACAATATTAACACAAAGTGAAATATGTGTGTTTAAGTTTAAATGACATACCTTTTTCAGTATGGTATATTTTAAAAAAAAAAAAAGTTAAGATATTATTTGTACAAATTAGGTTTAGTTGTTTTTATCATAAGGTTTTACAAATGTTTTTTTAGTTTTCAGGATTTGAGATGAGTCCGTTATTAGGACTCAATAAATGCATATAGAATTTTGTGTTAATTCTTTGAGATAACTTATTATATACTCTTGAAATGAGGACTACTTGAAATATAATTGCTATGATTGGGAGGAAAGGTACATATTATATTATAGATATAACTTTATATATTTATCATTGCTTTATATTAACCAAATACGGTGATTGAATCCTACTTTGATAACCACTGCACATGTATATGAAACCAGAAATTCATTTATCTATCTTCATTTCCTTAATTTTGGACATCACAAGTTTTGTAAAAACACTCTTTAATTATGTTTTAAAAATCCTAGTGTTTGTATTTTTAGTTTCCCCTCATGAGATACACAACATGGAGTACCATCGAAATAACAGTGACCCGGGATCTCTGGCTCGCGGTCAAAGTCTGCTCTCACAGCAGCTGCTGAGGGCCGCGTTCGCAAACCAAACACAAGGTAAATAGTCTGGATGAATTTACTGTTCCTTTCCAAACATTAATGGCCAAATGCATCCCCCCAGCATGGACTAGTCTGAATTTAACAGCTAATCAAAACATACCCCCCACTCTCACACATGGACTAATCTCAAAATCCCAAATACAATTTTTCATTTTGTATAGGATATGCAATACTGGTCACATGACTTTTTTTTCCTGTCAATGTCTTCTTGCAAAAATGCTGTCATGCTAAGAAAATTGTGCCAATTAATCAATATTATAAACATGTTTTCCTACTGAAAATCATTTTTATTTCATTAAATATTGTTAAATATTTAATGTCTTGCTATCTTGATTGCTCAATATAAAGTTGTACTCTTACGTCACCGAATGGTTGCCTTGAGCAATATAAAGAACTATTCCATTCTGTTCTGTTGAAATATATCATATATCATCATATTGTGTATAACTTGATGAAATCATACTTCAAAAATTAAAGCAGTAAAGTTGTTGTTCTCTTAGCTATATGTTTGATTTTAAAGACAGTATTAATGCATATCTGTAAACTTTCATATAAAGAATTAAAACAAATACTACAGTGTGTTCTATATTATCTAATGTGTGACTGACTTCATATTTTATCAGGAGCTGTGATTCAGTATGGAGGGAATGGTGAGCGACGTGGATCGTTTGTGAATGAGAAAGAAAAGATAGGTTCGCTGGAGCGCGAGAGATCGTCGTCGTTCTTGAAGCGTACCAGTAGCACCTTCATGGAGAGCTCACCCCCCACATCACAGATGTACGCCCAGTCACCACCCAACATGGAGGGACCGGTCACCTTCATCGCACCAGAACTGTCCGAGGACACTCTCATGAATGTAAGAATAATGGCAATATAATCTGTAGCATGTTGTGGAATTGGTGTAATGTAGGGGCAGGACGTGGCCCAGTGGTAAAGCGCTCGCCTGATACGCGGTTGGTCTGGGATCGATCCCCGTCGGTGGGCCCATTGAGCTATTTCTTTTTCCAACCAGTGCACCACGACTGGTATATCAAAGGCTGTGGTATGTACTACCTTTTCTGTGGGATGGTGCATATAAAAGAATCCTTGCTGCTAATCGAAAAGAGTAGCTCATGAAGTGCCGACAGCGGGTTTCCTCTGTCTATCTGTGTGGTCCTTAACCATATGTCTGATGCCATATAATCATAAATAAAATGTGTTGAGTGCATCGTTAAATAAAACATTCTTTCTTTTGGTGTGATGTACACTAAATTATTTGTGAGCCTCCACGAACGTACACCATCATTAACAAACATCTGTTGTTAATGATGTTGGTTTTGGGAGTTTGTTCATTTTCTTTTTAATATCATTGTGTTTAATAGATCACTTGTGATCACCTATGAATGCTCGCCTTTCTGTTGTTATTGGTTGATGTTTCTGAAAGAAAAAAAATATAATCTTGTACAATCTCTTCACTGTCATTCTGATTCCGTTATATAACTTTGGAATGTAATTTATGCAATTTAACCTAATATACTGCCAAAACTGAATAATTTGAATACAGTATGAATAATAATCAATATACATTTTGATGGGCTTTCTGTTTTTAACATCTAGGAAGAACATAATGAGATTATGGGCAAACTAAGCTTCGTTTTGGATCTGGTGGAATGCATTATGGAGTTGGCGCGAGTTCGTGGAGCTGCTTTAAGCACGTTCACAGACTCTGTGTCATGCAAACAGGTATTTATCACTGTAGATCTTTGTTCATACATGCATCTCAAATATCGTTATTGATATCTCTTTATTCATACATGCTTCTCAGATATCGTTACTGATATCTCTTTATTCATACATGCTTCTCAGATATCGTTACTGATATCTCTTTATTCATACATGCTTCTCAGATATCGTAACTGATATCTCTTTATTCATACATGCTTCTCAGATATCATTACTGATTCTCTTTGTTAATACATGTTTCTCAAATATCGTAATTGGTATTTGATAAATAATCAGGGAAAATTAATTTCTTTTCAACATCACCTGTCCTCAAGGGAACACTAGTTTGAGGACAGGTGATGCATCTATAAAACAGAAAACACTCCAAATTTTCTCCCATTTCTTTCAACATCACCTGTCCTCAAACTAGTGTACCATTGAGGACAGGTGATGCATCTATAAAAGTTGTCATTTGTATTTTTTAATAATTGCTGTTATTTGCATCTTAAATATCAAATAATTAAACTCTCCTTGTAAAAAGATATATCTCCACAATGCACAGCATAAGACTGATATCTTTGGGAGAAGAAAAGAAAGCTAAATTACATGCAAACCAGAAAGTTAAAAATTTATTAGCAGTAATGCTTAGGCTATTCATTTATAAATGGCACTCCTTCACTTTGTGTGTATATTTGTCATCCTGTAATATTTCTATTCAACATATAATGTTACTGTATTTGTACTTAGTATTCAGTATATTACTGACAAACAAAAACAGAATCTATGAACAGTATGTAATGCAGATGTTACTAAATAGCAATTACTTGGATTTATTACATACCTATTCAATCTTACTATAGTGATAGACATTTTGAAACCATGTGATAAATTTATTTTGTATTGCACATATATGCTATCTGGACCAGAGCTTTTAAATGGGGAATTCCCTTTTTATTTTTACTGCAGTTCGCGCCATTAAATTAGAAACCGTTTTCGTAAAACATAAAAGAAGGTATGTAATAAATACAGAACTTCCTATACTTTTTTTTTACTTCCTATTCATTGCACAAGTTTATTTTGTGAAATATTATATATATATATTGCTGTGCAAAATAAACTCCTGCAATAAATAGGAAGCGGAGACAATATACATTTGTATGTGAAGTTCTGTATAACAAATGTTGATTACTTTCAGGGAGAAAGTTTACCAGCAGAGCAGATACCTAGGTTCACTGAAGCTCAGAGGTATGTAAATGAAATATCTAGTGGTATTTATAGAGAGTCATAACTTTGCTTGAACTTCACCTACAATACAACTTTAAAATCCAAATGCAAAAAGAAAGGAAAGAAATGGATGAGTTTTTTTTTTTTAACAAATTCATGACTGATGCTGTACCTCTCAACCTCATCCCACTCACATGCATGCAATTGAATTTTATAGCTGATGACTGGAACAGCAAACGAAAATGCTGAGCAAGTCGTAAATGAAAATTTGCTGACTTTTTTTTGCTACAGTTAAACTTGCTGGTTTTTTAGATTTGTGGTAAATTGGGAGTATGACATATTTTTGCTTGCACTTACATCATATAGACGCAAGATATAGTTCAGTGATAGAAGTTTCAGTGGGTTGTAAGATTGATTGCTCTGGACAGACTTGGTTTCCCACCCCATCCCCACCAGGTTATGATATGTGCTGTCCTACCTATAGAAAATTGCATATATAAAAGATCCTTTGCTGTTTTTCACTTGGAGTGTAGTGGCTGAGGTGTCATTCATTCATTCATTCATTACTCCTATTCTTTCATATCATATACCTGTTTGTAGTCAATAGTGCAGGTTAATTTTAAGTCAATATTTTTAATATTTTGTGTCGACAGACGTTTGGAGCAGCTGGTTTTGTATGTGAGATCTCTACACCTATTGTCATCCAGTCTACAGCTTGCCAGGCAGGAGGTGAAGGCTGAACGGCTACAGCCATCCAACTCCCTCAAAATAGGTTAGATTTTCTCTCTCTCTCTCTCTCTCTCTCTCTCTCTCTCTCTCTCTCTGGCTGTCGCTCTGTTTCTGTCTCTCCTCTGTCTCTGTCTGTCTGTCTGTCTGTCTGTCTGTGTCTCTCTCTCTCTCTCTCTCTCGTGCACACATGCAGGAACATACACACACACTGCCTTACACATTATAAACTTGTACACAATCCCTGAAACCACTGAACTACATCATGACCAAAGTACAAAAGAACAGTCCAGAGAGTATTTACTAATTATGAGTTCATATCGAACAGTTCTTCTTGCTGTATTATTGTTTAAATACAATAATAATACTAATACTAATGTTTTATATAACTTTTGTCTTGTGTAGTTCTCAAACAGATGAATGAGCATTACCACAGATGTGTGGCCGAGTGTCGACAGCTCCACCAGCGACTCGGTACGACCTGCAAAACGCCGCTCACCCCACAGCTGGTTGTGTCAACCGCAGACAAACTCATTTACAACTATGCTATTGAAATGGTAGGTGCATAACGTATAATATACAGTGAAACCGGTCTATACCAGATCATGCCATGGACCTAATATTTACCTGATTTAGATGGGATCCGATGTTTAATAGAGTCGCGTGTTAGAATTTAGCAAAAATTCTGTTTTATCCCTGTTTATTGTTTGCTCATAATCCTATGCCCTAATAATGAAATATATAAATCAAATTCAACTTGTTAAATCATTTGAATTGTTATTTTCTCCATTACTGCTTGATTTGTTGTATTATCTGGACTTTTTGTTTTATTTACAGTGTCAGGGTGCTGCATTGGATGAGTTGTTTGGAAACCCACATGAGGTTGGTACATCAAATTTCAATAATGAATTCTAGATATTTAATCAAATATAGAAATCTTAAATTATTTCAAACCTTCTTGTAATAATTTCATTGAAGTAAACAAATAAATAAAGGTCCCAATACTAATTAATATGATTTTGAAATTTTTCCTGTTTCTGCCTCTCCCTCCACTTCCTTCCCCAAATAGTAAGCATCATTCTTAGTTAGTGAAAACTAATCCACAAACATCATTGGATCTGAAAATCTACATTTAACTAACACATTTATTGAAGCATCTTTTGAACTGTAAGAGTAAATAAAAACACCAAAAAAAAACCTTCATAAAAAAAAATATTTTGTGAAAAATAAAACCTGCATTCAATCTTGCCTTCTTCAGGTTAATTCAACAATTACTTCTTGTGATTTAGATAATAAAGAAATCTAATACCGATATGTTGCTGATAATTTGAACACATATAAGAAATAATTTTCAAACAATGTTCAAAGTGGAATAAGTTTAGATTAAAGGATAATAATTTTTTCCCTTACACAAATTATTACATGCATGTGATTTATTATTTTATCTCTGTCATTTGTTTTTGTATTGTAGTGTTTCCGACGATACACCCTCGCACAGATATTGTTGCACAGTCTTGCCCAACAAGCGAGAAACCAACGAGATAAAGACCTTCTCAATAAGTGTAAGTGTTTAGCCATTTCCTAATTTAATTTTTTCTTACTTTATATGCCACTGACTCAACATTTGACGGTGAACACTCAAATAAATTTGTTGAACAAGCCTTTGGATTGAATACAGTGAGAAGTGTAAAATATTTTAATTTTTTTTTTTTTTAAAGATGCAGACCCTAGTTTCAAACTCATAAAAATGGACACTTAAGTTTAGTTTATCTACAAACCTGTAACACACTTGGATAAATATACAACAGAGTGAAACAAGAGTCTTTGACGTTAAAACAGGAAAATATCCTTTAAAAATAGACTGGAACTTGAATCAAAAACTGCTACTTCTCAGACGCACATGTATTTAAAAAAAGAAAAAGAAATGTATTTTGTGATATTAGAAACAACAGATTTTTTAATATTTAAATGTTTTATTGCTATGAACCATGATTTTATGCATTTGTGGCTGTATACCAGATATATATATATATTTATATATATATATACACATATATATATACACATATACATATACATATATATAACAAAATCCTTTCATAAAAATATTGCAATTTTGTTTTTCAGACAAAGAGTCTGTGGAACATAGACTGTCCAGTCTTCACAGTCAAGGGATTGTGCATCCCTATGATGCCTACAGTTGATCTATACGCTGAGGGAATAAGTCACAGAAAGTTCAGTGATTCAGTGCTAAACAAAGGGACGACGTAAATGAAAGGAATTTCGGGCCCTGTGGCTTTTAAAACTTTAAAGTCTAGACTCCATGCTTTAATAAAGTCTTGCCCGTGTAGTTAGGTCTGAAATTTTTTTAATAATGTCTGAAGATTTCCTAAAAGCTGGAGTCTGGACTTACGGTTTTTCTTAACTCGGGTGCCCCGGACAGTACGGAAACCATATGCATACAACCATGAGAATTAATATTGTGAAATACAAGATAAGATAGAAAATAAAGGCAAAATAAAAAATGTAGACACGATAAAAAGTAGATTGGAGGAAAGCATTGACAAGGAAGATAGAAAATATAGGCAAGATGAAAAGTAGATTGGGGGAAAACATCGGCAATAAAATTAATTGTTATTAGTATGTAGGTTTGTTAGTTCATATTCAGGGCCAACTTAAATAGTATGAAAACCCATGACATTTTGTACTAAAGGAAGGAAATTATTTGTCTGTGTGGCTGTTTGTATCTTCAAATATTAAGTATGTGGGTGTGGTTTTTTAAACATTTTTGTTTGTCGTTTTTCGTTTAATGAGAACTGGTCGTCAGAATTTATTCCCAAAAATATATTTATAGCAGTCTATCCTATTTAATCTAATAAATTGTAAATTTATTAAAGACTTCTATATTGAAATAAAAATACACTTTTTTTCTTTTTTCTTTTTCTTAAATGGAATCTCTTAAGAACATATTTGCCCAAAACATTTGCTGTTTTGTTCAGTTTGTTATATGTGAAACAAGTAAATTTGTCAGAGAAACACATCGACCAGTTCTCTAAAAGTGTGAGTCCACATCACTAATAATTAGTGTCTTGTGTGTATTTGTATGGTATGTGTATTTATTAAACACTGGTTAAAATTTGCATGATTAAATTGTTAATGCTTGATTTGACTATGGCATGTTGTCATATTGTTAAAGTACTTGATATGAAAATAATAGTCAAACCTTGTGTGTTCCGATGTTATTTCTCATCTCTTGCATTTAGATATACATCTCAGTATCATAAAGAAACAATAGCATTTAACACTTCACATGCCATTAAATGGCTTCTGATGTTAATTTTTGTCTGCATTACTCCATTAAAAATTGATACCTTTATTTAAACACTTCATATGGACCCATTTTATGTGGAAAACAGTGCTGCTTGTGTCTGGAATAATGAAAATTGTGCTTTTTGTGTATTGTAAGATACAAATTGTGCTTTTTGTATATTGTAAGATACAAATTGTGTTTTTTGTGTATTGTAAGATGTGAACTGTGCTTTTGTCTGTTGTGTATTGTATCTAGTCAGCCTTGTATTTGCCTTCTATACATTCATAATTGATTATTAAAATTGTACTTGTGATATAAATAATCACACAAATTGCCATATATATGTATTTTAAAAATCAGCAATGCTCATCCTTGTCTATGGTGAAAGTTGATGACGATGTTATTCGTTTGGCAATTTAATCACTCATCAATACAATCAAGCATTCATTGTTTCAACAAGAAGCATATGTGTTAATTAATATTAAACACATTTTCAGTGTAGACAGTTTGTACTTAGCTCATCTGACTGTATGGAGGTTTTAAAGTTGAAGCAATAGCTATAAACTCCATATTTTCTTTCATACCATCCTATTGTAATTTCCATGAGCAGTTATTAACTTTATTTTTCTGTCATACCATCCTATTGTAATTTCTATGAGCAGTTATTAACTTTATTTTAACAAAACTTAATGAATTTTCAATTCATTACAAGGATCTCAGTTCATTGACCATTCAAAGGTATTGCATTAGTTCCATTGAGGTGTCAAGTTTACTTCATATAATTGTTACGGGGTTCAGTTTTCTTTTCCCCATCTATACACATCGATGAACCCATTTATTATATATATATATATATATATATATCAATCTGTCAATGTATTGCTTTTCTGTGGTAGAATAAATTTGCTAATATACAATGCTCTTTATGCACTTGCTTTTGCTAAATTGATATACAGTGAAACCTGTCTAAATCGGACCCTGAACAAATCGGAATCCTGTCAAAACCAGCCAAGTTTCGTGGTCCCAAATTTTGTAAATTCTAAAATGCGACCCTCTAAAAACTGGATTGTGTCTAAATCGGATAAATATCAGGTCGCTGGTGTGATCCAGTTTAGACAGTTTTCACTATAGTATTACAACTGAGAGAGTTCATTTATCATCAAATTAACAGTTTAAAAAAAAAAATGTTACCGATACTGGGTGTTCTAGATATGATTGTAATATGTAATATGTTAGTCATGTATTTGTGTTTTATGTCTGTGTGATCAAATCTGGTTTTCCAGTTGTAATGGTGATGTATGTGTTACAAATAAATATCTTCTGGAAATGTCACACTAAATTCTGCTATGTTACAGATTTTCCTCATTTGCTGAAATTCTACAGCACTCGAGTTTTTTTTTTTTTTTTTAAATAGATTGGAAGCACATAAATGTAATCAAATTGTTTGTAAAACTTTATTATTTGGAATTGTTGCTACTCTGACTAGATCAATGCTTTGTTACAGGCCTATTACACTTTCGTCCTTATGAATAGCATCATGTTTAGTTGTATATAAAAACACTTCATAATTATATCCTAGAAAGTACATTGTATATACATTGTACTCTTTTTGCTTCTCAGTGCAATTAAAAGAGCTGTGGAGACTTAACTGCAAAAGGTTATACCTTAATACTTTTAACATTTGTGTATATTTACCACTTTCTCTTCATATTCCCTTCATCACTGTCATTGTTGTTTTAATATCTGTGTACATATCAAGTTATGTTTTTTAAATTTGTAGATACTAGTTATATCATGTTATTCTTTCAGAACTATAGTGTTTTTTGTGTATTTTTTTTGTTCTAAGAAGTTATTATTTAAGAGATTATAGATTTTTGTTGAAAATGTTTAGTTTTTTTCCGCCATTATTGACAGTGCTGTGTATGTATGCTGTACTTTTGGCACACTTGTGTAGTATTTGCTTTTATGTAATGTCGAAACATATTTTTTTGTTTGTTTGTTTTTTCATTTTCAAGTTTATGTTCACCACATACTTACATTGGCCCGCCTTCAGAATGGAATTCTGATTAAGTTTTTATATATACATGTATATTGTTGTGGATATTTATGATAAAACTTTCAGTAGAATTACTAGAATTTTCTTTGTGATGCATTTGTCCGATATTCTTCACGCATGTATATTTATTTCGTGAAGAGATTGATCAATCTTGTGTTACGTATTGTTCAGATGTGATATTCCAAACTGTGTTGTCATTGTATCCGATACCTGTGATTCAGATCAATCATATTAATCTTTGCTTGTCTGATTTTACCAAGCCTCAAGATTAATTTATCTCCAGCAAATAAGTCCGTTATCTGTTAGTTATGTTCCTAGTCATAGATGTGTGTTTAGTTCGTAGTCTTTCATGAATTATGTGTGCTAGAATGAAGTACATCATTTTAATGGCTCTGTACATGTAGTCTTTCATGAATTATGTGTGCTAGAATGAAGTACATCATTTTAATGGCTCTGTACATGTATGTTTTTCTGTGCCTACTCCTGCAAATATTTAAAATATTGAAATATATCATTGTAGTTTTATTAGTATTAGTGTCATATTAGATTTATTACATCAGTGTCATATTGGATTTATTACATCTGTGTACATGAACTAAACTGTGTGGCTTATGTAATGTCGGCTTATACTAACTTTTAGTTTTAACACGCTCTGTTTTTAAGTTCTGGTTACAGGGTAACCATTTATTAGATGTGCCATACACTATTAGTTTATTTTTATCAGTGAGCTGACATCTTTGTGAAAAAAGCTTTTGTCAAATTTTAAATCACCCACTTAAATGAGATGTTAAAAAATGTGTTTGGTGCAAAGATAATATGTTTCAAAATTCATTTTACTTTTGTTTTTGTTTTTAAACCAATCATCACTTACTGGTAATCTCTAATTTCTCACAATTTCTTCTTAACACATAGCTCAATCTTCAGTCGATAATAATTGAAGATGTATATTACACTTTTGAGATTGTCGATATTTTAGGATTTTTTTTGTTTTGTTGTATTTTTAACCATTTGAATATTGACATTTTGTTGTACTTCTCACTTATCCATATTTTTTCCCTCCTAGTTTTATCAGTATATATTATATACGTATTGTGTTTTTCATTGAGAGTGTGTGATTAAAAGCAAGATATTCAGGTGTACCAAGTATGGGCAGAAAGAGGTTTTCAGAATTTTGAATGAATGTGCAATGTAATATTTATTTAACTTAAAAAACTATTAATGTGTACATAGGTGAAGATTTTGAATATTTATTTGAAAGTAAATTGCACATTTACTGTCATACGTTGTTTGTTATTATTTCAGTAACCGATTACAGAGATGATTATGGAGATCCTGTAGATGGAGTTGTTTACATTAATATTGTTTGCCTTACACAGAAATACCACATATAAAAATACACCAAAGGAAAGAAATAAGGGAACACTTTGTATTGTAGACCAAATTCAATTCTCTGTTGGCACAGTAATTTCTGTAAATTAAGATGTAATGTGAGACTGAATGTCGGTAGTGTGGAATTCAATGTTAATAACATGGTTCATTTCCTGCCACTATGGATGGATGCAGTCAACTCTTTCCTGTTGGTGTTGGTATCATCTCTTATTTCTTTCCATCGGTAGCCCAGTGGTGAAGTTCCCACTCGATGCGTGGTTGGTCTGGGACCGATCCTCGTCGGTGGGCCCATTTGGCTATTTCTCGTTCCAGTCAGTGCACCGTAACTGGTATATCAAAGGCCGTAGGTATGTACCATTCTGTCTGTGGGATAGTGCATATAAAAGAAACCTTGCTGCTAATCAAAAAGAGTAGTCCGTGAAGTGGTGAAAATGGGTTTCCTCTCTTGATATCTGTGTGGTCCTTAACCATATGTCTGATGCCATATAACCGTAAATAAAATGTGTTGAATGCGTCGTTAAACCGTTTTCTTTCTTTTCCTGTTCGTATTGGTGTGATCACTTACTTCTTTCCATCAGTGTATTAGATTTAACTGCCGTTATTGTAAATGGTAACAGCATCAGAGGGGAGAGAATACTTAACGATGCCTCAGCCATGGCTATTTAGTGTCCAACTTATTTCAACATTTGAAAAAAAAAAGGAAGAAGGAAATATTTTATTTAACGACACACTCGACACATTTTATTTATGGTGTCGGACATATGATTTAAGGACCACACAGATTAAGAGAGGAAACCTGCTGTCGCCACTTCATAGGCTACTCTTTTTGATTAGCAATTGGCAGCAAGGGATCTTTTATATGCACCATCCCACAGACAGGATAACACATACCATGGCTTTTGATATACCAGTTGTGGTGCACTGGCTGGAACGAGAAATAGCCCAATGGACCCACCAATGGGGATCGATCCCAGACTGAATGCACATCAAGCAAGCACTGTACCACGTTTAATTAATCATTGGCTATTGGATGGCAAACGTAATAATTCTTAGTCTTCAAGCTTCCTGTTCATAAGCATACTTAAGTCAATAATACATAACTACATAAATTATAGTATGTAAATAAGGGTCATAGTTGAAATACATTTATGAATAGTGCCATGGTTTAAGGAAACCCACTACACTTTTTCATCAGTAGTAAAAAAAAAAAAATTTAAAGTTTGTTTTGTTTAATGACACCACTAGAGCATATTGTTCATTAATCATCAGCCATTGGGTGTCGAACACATGGTCACCTAGACCCAGAGTAAACCTGCTACATTTTCCCATTAATAGCAAGGGATTTTTTTTATATGCACCATCCCACAGACAGAATAGCACATACCACAGCCTTTGATATACCAGTCTTAGTGCACTGGCTGGAACGAGAAATGGCCCAATGGACCCACCGATGGGGATCGATCCTAGACCGACTATGCATCAGGCATGCATTTTATCACTGGGCTACGTCCCACCCCCGGTGTTTCCATTACAAAAAACGAATGTTGAGAATAAAATAATGAGACTTTATTGAGTAATGTGATATTGGTAAAATACAGGCATACCTATGATTTTATACCGTTTAAATATATATATATAAATTCAACAGTATATCAATATTAAAACTACAGTAATATTTCTGCCTCTAATTTCAACAAGGATTTCGTTAATTTTCTCCTGAAAATACTGGAGTAGGTTTGTAAAAAAATTAAGAAAAATGAAAAGGAAAGGAATATCCGACACCTCAGCACATTTTAAACTACAGCTTTTGGTGTATGATTATTTCAACACTTGAGATAAAAGATGTGGAAGAAACCTGTTGCTACTACAGTGAAACCTCTGTAAACTGGAATTCCTTAAAAAAACATGTTTTTACAGTCCCATTTTAAAAACCAGGACAGAACTTTAACTGTTCTAAACTGGATCCCTCTTAATACCGGATATTTATCTTGGTCCTAAGGGTGTCCAGTTTAGAGGGGTTTCACTATACATTGGCTACTCCTACAGAAAAAACCAGCAAGGAATATTTTATTTGTCCTTTCCCATAAACAGGACAATACATACCATGTCCATTGATGTATCAGTTATGCAGCACTGGTTGAGATGGTGGGGGAAGGGGAGGGGGCTAAGAAAGCCCACTGAGGGTATTTAAAATTATGACCAATTTAACTGCACCTCTGATGAGTGCTCTACTACTAGGAAAATCACCCACTAAAGAGACCCACATTGATAAACCAATGGTACAGCTTTGCATGGATGGGAAAGATATATCCACGAGGCTCTAACGCGCGTAATTTGTCATTCAGCCTGAACAGGATAAAGCAGATATCCGACGTCATTAACTAGTTATTATCTTTATCCTGCAGACCATAAAATTAAGGGGAAAAGCTATTATTTCTGTTATTTCAGTGTAACACTGTACGAAGACCTATAGGTCAAATGAACAATTTTGTAATGTAGCTATGTGTGTGACGTGACAGGAGTGATGTCAAAAGTCATATCCTGCTAGTAGCAGGCTATGACTTTGCTTTATCCGTGGTCATATTCTGTCAATAGAAACGGTGGTTGCAGGATAAAATCCATTAGAGAGACAGGTCAATACAAAGCACAGTCCTGTCTTGGACGAAGGAACTGGCCCATGCCAGAACCTGTGCCCAACACAGACATGCACTACAACAGCTTGGTCTTAACGAGCATGTTAAATCATTTCCTCCTCCTCCTCCTCCCACAAATATTTAATAAACCAGTGTTGGAACAATTAGATGTTGCTGGTGAATAAAAACTTCAATGAAAAAGATTACAGATTTTAATAACGGTGGTAAGCAAAATTAGAAGTATAAAAGGGTGGAATACAGAGGGCTCACTTTTACCTATCAATATATCTAGTCTTTTCACAAAAAACAAACATAATTGGGATGGAAGACCACTCAATCAGAAGAGATGATAGACCATAATAAACAAATTATAAAACAAAGGTGGGGGGTGGGGGTGGGGTAAGGAGAGGAAAACCACCAGGCCCTGAACTGCTTTAAATGCAAGTAAAACATACTTTTTTTGTGTGTGCTAAAATAAAAGTGTTTACCCCAAACATATTTGAGCAAGTGGATTCAACAGATAATAAACATACAAATATCAGTAACTGAGATCACGATTGGTATATTATTCCATGTTATCACTTTTCATTCCTAAAATATACCTTCAATACAATAGCACTGCCTCTGATGAAACAAGACTTGACACTAAATATGTACACCACTTATTTAACAAACAAAAAAATCATTCGTTGTTAATATCACAGAGTGGGCAAAACATTTTGGTAGTAAAAAAGCCTTGTATGAACTGTCATTTCAGCCATAGGGACAATATAAATCTATTGTAGACATTGGTGTCTTTTAACCACACTAAACAAGCATTCTGAGAGTACTGCTAAAGCAATACATGTCCCCTACCGGGTCCAACACATTTTCTCCTAAATTCAAGGGCCATAATGCTGTGAAAAATGGGTACCGGTAAATCGCCATGAAAGTAAAACTATATCTGTAACAGTACATGATAAAGCTATACACAAAATTTCAGCTCATATCTTCAGGCAGTGCCAAAAAAAGTCAGGAAAACAAATTTTCAAAGTTCAAGGGCCTCTTCAACTCTAAAACAAAAGGGCAAATACCAGTGTCATGAAAATCAAACTTGTTCTGTAAAAGATCATGATAAAGGTGTACACAAAATGTGAGCTCAGTATCTTGAGACATTGAAAAACAAAGTCAGGAAAATAACTCTTCATATCTCCTAAGTTCAAGGGCTATAACTGTAAAAAATGTGTAAACCGCCACAAAAGACAAACTTGATTTGTTTCAATACATGATAAAGCTCTACACAAAATTTCAGCTTAATATCACGAGGCAGTAAAATTATATGTGGGACAAACGGATGGACAGACAGACAGACAGAAGGACCTATAGTCCCCTCCAATCTGACGGGTGGGGGACTAAAAACATTTAATAAAAGATTACACAATGGTGACAAACAGTAGATTGTCGAAGAAACAAAAACAAACAAAAAATATTTAACATAGTAAGCATTAAAAATAAAGTGCTAAAAATACAGATGCACTTATGGTAATATATTATATAATGTAGTTACCTTGAAAGGATTCCAATTCATACATGCTATATTTGTTCTGGCATGAAAACGTGATCATACAATTTTTTTTTAAAGTTTATAAAGTGCCTAGTTACAATACAATACAATACAAAGTTGGTTGGGTAGCAGCATTCTGGCAAAAAATAATTTGAACGTACGTAATAAAAACAAAACCGATCATAAGGGTCCCTACTAGGTGGTTATGGGTTTGAAATCTGTTGAAATTAGACACGACATTTCACATTCTTTGACAAAAAAGATCCCTTGATGCATGAGGAAAAATGTAATGGGTTTCCTCATGTCAGAATAACCAAATAGCTGATGTGCTATGTGTTCCAGTGGTGTTGTTAAACAAAACAAACTGTTATCTTTTTTTTCTTTGACAAATTTTAAAATGCAGTTTTCTTATAATCAAAATATATCCATTAATTTCACATTTAGGGTAAGTAACACACACACACACACCCAGAATAAACACTAAAAGTTAAAAGTTTTAGTTTATTTAATGTCACCACTAGAGCACACTGATTTTTTAATTGGCTGTTGATGTCAAATATTTGGAGATTGTGACATGTAGTCACAAGAAACCCAACTATATTCTTTTTCAGAAGGGTTCTTTTATATGCTCTTTCACACATACAGGACAGCACATACCAGTCTTGGGGCACTGGTTGGGATGGGGGAAAACCCAATCAGAGAATGGATAATTCCACTCGAGCACCTCAAGCGAGCATTCTGACAGATCCACACTCCCAACCCGGAATGAAGTTAGAAGGCTTAATGGTGAGGGGTAGTGTCACTCTGGGCTTCTAGAATTGTTAAAACACACCACTAGCCATGGGATCAGTGAAAAATTCACTAGCCCTACTTTAAATAAATACAATTTTTCCAATAGTAATAATCAGATATGTCACCTAAAGACAGAGATGGAGCTTAAAAACCTTTACATCTAGTGGGGAGGGAGCGGTGGTTATGTGGGAAGGATATTCATATTTACAAAATAGACTTAAATACAGCAACTGACAAAAACTAATTTAGTAGCCATTGGGCAAGGCAACAGAAATTATTTACTAGCCCAACACTGAAAATCACTAGCCATAGGAGTGAGGCTACTATAATCTAGAAGCTCTGTAAATCATAAAATATTATCTATCTTAAAGTTTAGCAAAATCAAACTAAGTGACATATTAGCGACATAGAACTTTAGCGAGGTAACCATATCAGAAAATAAAAAACAAATATGGTAAGCTTAAGTTGTAGGATCGGATGAAATAATGTTTTTGACGAATCTTTACGTTATGCAGCTTACAGACATTTTGAATTTAGTAAAAAATTGCAGTAATGTGCATGCTAACTAACTTTTGTTGTTTGCTATCCTTTTGGTTTAATCAGTAGCATATAACCATTGTGGTGCCTTCAGTTAATTACAGACAAAACAAACGCACTGACGTTTTTTGGAACAGTCAGTTGTACGTCTTTTTAAATTTAGCGTCATGAAATATTAGCGTCTTGTACTGCCCCGCTAAAATTTTATGCTTGCTAACGTTTCCTGATTTCCAGTCAATCTGTGCTAAAAAGACTAATAAGAAAAATCTGAGATTGCTAAGAAAACATTCTGTTTGAAGGCAGTACATGTTATGTACAAAATTACTAATAAACATAGAAATCTGGTCAAGTAACAACAGGAACATTGGTAAAAAAACGTCATACAAAAAATAATGTTATAATATGAAACATCCAGTGCATTTTTGATTCTTGTGTATGGGGTTATATTTTTCTAATACGGTAATCAATTGATTACTTTGATTTCTAAAAACCATGTACTCACAACCTTGGGTAAACAAACAACTAGTGAATCACACTAGCGCAACAAAAATATTTCTAAAACAACAAATATGAAAACATTTTTCATAAAAATAGCTCTACCGAGGACCGAGTCCTTTCAACAATAATTTATTACCCTTTTTCAATAAAAGACATACATATATGAATATGAATAAAAATAACATACTATAGTAATCATCTAACTGGCCATCTACTCAAATGAAAAGTCAACCATTATTAAGGATGATCTAAAACCGAACAATTATGCAGATTTAAAAACACTTTTTGATCATATCTGCTCATGTTTAATGAGCTCCAGTGATATCATTTACACTAAAACCGGCCTCGGTGGTGTAGTTATTTAAGCCATCAGACATTAGGCTGGTAGGTACCGAGTTCGCACCCTGGTACCAGCTCCCACCCAGAGTTTAACGACTCCATGTAAGGCCACTACACAGACTTCTCTCTCACTAACCACTAACTGCTAACCCTCTGTCCTGGACAGACAGCCAAAATAGCTGATCAGTGTTTCTGACAGAAATTGTTTCGGGGGTATGGCGCTATGGAATTGGATGCAACCACAGTCAACAGGGGGTGGGGGGGGGGGGGGAGGACTCCCTCAGAAAACAAATGGGTTAAGTTTGGGGTTAGGGTTATGAAAATCATACAGTAATGATAAAAGTAATTAATTCTGTCAAAAGGTTAACTTAAAACAAACAATCTGCAAAGGTTTTTAGGTCTGGCGCCATACCCGTTTTACCCTCTGGCATACTTGAAACTTAATTGGACATAAGCAAGAAAAATAAGTTGAAATTAATGAATTTACACTAAAACAGCTCTCTTTGTTTGGATGCAACAGCATTCCTTTTAATAACAAATAGCAAACAGTAAATGGATGCTACAAATGAAAGTAATTCATAAACAAAAATGTAGTCAACAAATAAAAACAGGAACAAGAGTAAAAAAAATATTTTAAAATTTTTTCAATATTATGAAAACATTCAACACATTAACATTGTTATGCTTCACACTTTAAACAGAACAATCATAACAATACTTCATAATTTTTCAGATTCTTTTCTCAAACATATAAATCAATGAAACTAAAAGCCTCCAATTAACAACCCTATGTTATACCTAATTTTACATATGAAGACCGATTTCAAAATTTAAAAAATCCCAAAACTTTATTGACCAGAGAAAATTTAATATTACAAACAACTAATCAGTGCATTTATTGTTCTTTTATTCTTCTCCATAACTCTATATCATGTGCTCATATAGTACCAGACTGAGTGTTTTTTTAAAAACATAACACCAAGTTACAAATTAACGAAAGCACCAATTTCAAATACTGCATAGTATTTAAATAATTCTTATAAATGTTCATGGCTGCAGTTTACCAAAACCCCCCAAACAAACTGAAAAGTGAATAATGACCAAAAGTAGACTTTCTATGTTTGAACTAATGAAAACAATCACAAGTCATAAATAAAAAAACCCTGCTTAGGATCAAACCAGGTCTGGAGTCTAATTCACAAAGCTCTCTTGGGCTCTGCTAGACACCAAAGCATCCTCTTTGCAAGTCTTTTAGCACTGCGCTGCGAGATCGCAAAGTTGCGAGAGTTTAGTGAATGAGGTTCCTGGTGAACATTAAAGTTGCAGACCCTAGTTTGTTAAACAATACCACATATTTTTTTCTGTTAGATCAGTTTTAGATAATTGAAATCAAACATAACACTTTATTATGTAGATTATCCATTTCCGTACATTCGAGCATTTCTGGTCATCCCAGTGTTTGTAATACTCTGAAATGCATTTTCAACAAAAATCTACAAACACATGTACCTCTCAGAATGGTGAAATGGAGACCAGCTCTAATCTATTTTTATAGTGTAAATCCCCATTTCAACATCACAGATCCTGGTTTTACTTTATTATAACTTTATTCAGATGTGTTACAGGTTTGTGGATTAACCAAACTTAGCATCTATTTTCATGGGATGAAACTAGGGTTTGCTACTTATAACTTGTTATAACCAGACAGATAATTAATCTGTAACCATTACTTAACCAAAGAAAAAAGAAAAAAGAAAAGAAAAAAGTAGACAAATGTTTAAGTCATGACGTGTAATTATTTTCATTGCCTCAAACACAGAAAGACCCTGCACGTGATATTTACAATATATTTGAAACTAAAAAAACATTACTGCTGATATATTACTAGACATAATAGACATAACATTAGCATTAAAAAGTTATTAACATTATACATTCCTAATAATTAAACTACAAGTTACAGCAATTTATATGTTGAGAATTTATATGATAAGAAGTTTAGGCTAAACTACAATTAATAATCCTAATTGATAAATATTAAATAAACCAAATAATAAATTTGTATTTTTAATTTTGATGCTACTTCATATATTTAAAAAAATTAAACTATAATATTTGAAAATCATAAATTACAACAAAAATTATTTAAGTGGATAAAACTTTATGTCTTTTACATTTAATGACCTTTTTCAAAAAAGCAATTTCATCTAACTATTCTATAATTTTAATGCAACTGTGTCTACACACAGAAGTTTATGTGGATAAGATGTTTATATCTGGTAAGACTTACATGCAGCTACAATTCATCATGTGGACTTTTTAATCCTAAGTCAACTTTATCTAACATTTTATACACCTGAATGGGATCGATAAGATAATGCTTATGGAAGGACACATGATCTCTGTAGGATAAATAGTCAGGGCTGTAATCTTCAATACGAGCCTGCAAAAAAAATTAAAAACAAAAATATTAAAGTTAATTACACTTTTTAATATTAATAATTTTACAGAAAGAAAAAGTTCCAACCACTATGGTTGTTCACACCGGTGAATGTTGTTTTCTGACTATGGTGAGTGTGGGTAATTTTTGGCATGCTTCCATCAGAGAACTGTTCAAGCACGCCTGTCGTGAGCAAAACCTCCAACTTCGCCAGAGTTCTGTCCAAGACAGGTGACTATGGTATGCACTACAATCTATTTTTGAACTGATGGTTTTTTAAATGGCACACATAAATAGTAGGTTTTTTGTTTTGTTATTTCCAAAACACTTCTTCTTTTCTTTTTCTGTCAAATAAAATTGAAATTATTGACCAAAACCCTCTCCCAATGTTCATGGAGGCCAAGAAGGACTATGGGCTCTCTTATTACACTTGTTCTATGCACTGAAGAGATTGTCCTGACTTTGATGCCATTTTAAGATGTTTCTGAATAACAGACTCTTCTTAACGACAACAATTCCATATGCAATATATGACACACATGTATATATACAAAATGTATCTTATTATACACAATGTAATATGTTACATTATTTATACACAATGTAATACGTTACATTATTTACACACAATGTAATATGTTACATTATTTACACACAATGTAATATGTTACACACAATGTAATATGTTACATTATTTATACACAATGTAATATGTTACATTATTTACACACAATGTAATATGTTACACACAATGTAATATGTTACATTATTTACACACAATGTAACATGTTACATTATAGGGTGTGCACTTTACGGTCGCCCGATCACCCATGGCGAGTCAAAATAGCGTCGGGCAAGTCAAAATCTTATCATGTGTCGCCCACCTGGCGACCAAAAAATTCTGCATATTTTATTATGTATCAAAATGCAAATAACTAATGTTTGTAAGAAATCGGAAAATTACTTTTTTATTTATTGCTTTCAACTGGTTTACTATTAGTATCTGTGCAACCAAAGCCATATAGGACATAATAGCGTCCACTTCCCCAGTCTATCGAACAGTCTAAAACCATTCGGAATGCCTTGGCCAGTTTTGATTATGTATTTGGAAAACCTCGGCTACGTAAATGTATTCATAGCCCATGACTGTCTTTACTTTCCATTTAGTTACAAATGGAATAACTCGTCACATTCCGCTACGCTATGTTTCATTGAAAGATTTTGTTTACGAGCCTGAGGTTTTCTGAAGTTACATTGTGTTGGAACGTTTTCATTTCTTATGGAATATACCGAGTCTACTATACCAAACACCCAATCGTCATTGCGAACGATGTCAACAATAGCTATTATTGCTTGTGCATGTGCGAGTGTTGTGGGAACTTCAAATTAACTGAACTCTTGACAGGTCACTCATGTTGTTGTTGTGAGTGACCTGTCAACAAACGAGTTGTTGTTGTTTGTTCAATCTTTTTGCACATGCCTACATCCATTAAACATGTGTTGCCCTCTGAGTCTATGTAGATTTCCAAACAGTCAGGTTTTGTAATAAGTTCTCTGTTTGATATTGGCTCACATTAACGAATGATACCAGGTCACATTATTGTATGATACTGACACAATATTCTACTATGTTATTATAGTGATTTACTTTGTATGGTTTAGAAATATTGTTGTTATCGTTATTATCCGTTTCATAATTAAATAGCCTTTTACTTGTATTGTTTTTTTATTTCTCTGGTGGATGTAATTATTGTTTGTATAGATTGCTGTCAGCTTAGTATTTTTTAAATTCCTCATCATACAGCCATAAAAGCACCTTATTCATTCCAAGACCGAGCCTTGGTAAAACATTCCAGATGTTTGATGGTGTAATAATTATAATCTCCAGCTGATTGAGACACATAGACAGCGACAGACAGACGTACAGACTGACAGACAGAAGGACGGAGATAAAACCTCAATGTTCTCGCTGCTCCATTTAAGCGGGACGGCCTACCCCGCTATTGTATTTTGCCGCCCTCCTTTCCCGTTCTGCCACCCTCTTTTATTTTTCTGTGCCTCTCTTTATTTTCCACACCATACTATATTTTACAGCACCTATCTCTGCTATTTTCAAATGCACACTTTTTCTCACACACAAATAATCATGAGTCTGCACACTGGACATCAAAGTAAACGAGCCGTGTTGTGTGTACGAAAAAGCAACTGACGAAAAACTTTAGTAGCTTACGACAGTTACCGTAACGTAATTTAACAGTATTTTTAACAGCCTCTATTTTGTCCCATACCTGTATCCATTTGTATGTTTGATACACACAATAAAAGTTATATTTTATTTGGGCAATGAAAACATTTGATTTGTTATCGATTCAGCAATCTCCCACTGAAAAACCACATAATGGCGTCAAATTTGTCACGTGATCAGACCTGTCATTCTGTCTTTTGTTTCCACTAACTATCGTCTGATATTTTGTTCTCAATTGCAGATTTAACTGGTTGTAACTTGGGTACCAAATAATATATACGCCTTTCCAAAAACAAAACTACTTTTTATCAGTTGGCGATATCAAAGTGATCAATTCATTCGATGAAGATGGAAATAAAATGAAGAGAATTTGTTTATCCCACATGAGGGGATCACTTTACAAACATCTTTATTGTTTTACATATATCTTCAAATCTTTATTAATAAAAATAATAATTTTAAAACTTTGATTGGTTCAGCAAAACCGGAATTGCCCGTGAATGTCAGACCGACAACATCAAGGAAGGAAATGTTTTATTTAACGACGCACTCAACACATTTCATTTACGGTTATATGGCGTCGGACATATGGTTAAAGACCACACAGATATTGAAAGAGGAAACCCACTGTTGCCACTTCATGGGCTACTCTTTTCGATTAGCAGCAAGGGATCTTTTATGTGCACCATCCAAAAGACAGGATAGCACATACCACGGCCTTTGATATACCAGTCGTGGTGCACTGGCTGGAATGAGAAATAGCGCAATGGGCCCACCGACAGTGATCAATCCTAGACTGACCGCGCATCAAGCAAACGTTTTACCACTGGGCTACGTCTCGCCCCACCGACATCATCAGTTGGCTTGTATGTAGCAAATAATGAGAGGCGAAAATAAGGAGTATGTCTTTCCACAAAGTCGACAACGAAAACACACAACGATATATGGTAACCAATCTTTCCTTTTTTTTTCTTTTTTTTTTTGAAGGGTGTGGTGCCGCGTGGCCGCCCTCCTTTAATTTTCACCCAACGAGAACACTGAATCTATGGTCCCTTCCGGTTGGACCGGTAGGGTACTAATAATAAAACCCCAGTATTTTTACCTGATGTATATACTGTGAATGTACGAGATCTATCTGCAGCCGATCGAGACACATCCCAAGGATCATGTCGTCTGGGGAGTCGATAGCGGGACACTTACACTCCTCGGCTAACAGCTTCACGGCCGGTTTACTAAACACCATCCTGCAAGGAAAACACAACATAATCAGCCTTTCAAATGGCAATGGGTGTTCAAGTCCCTATAATACATACCACAGAAAAAGCTTTAAAAATAGTGGGGAGAAATCATGCTTAATAAATGAACAGATATTGCAAACAACATTTAAACCCAAAGTCTAATGGGATTATTTCACATAGAGGTGTCCTTAAATATCAATTAATTCAAAATGAAATATATACTTTACCTTTTTCCAGAAATAAAAACGAATCCGTAACAAACACCTACCCGCCACCTCCTGTGATGTAGTTGTAGCCGTAACCTTTAGCAACACCATATCCATATCGTTCTCCCATAACGACAACTTCCTTTGCGTCGTAACAAGCAAGAAGTTTCCGCAACTGTTTCAGACTACAAAAAAAACTAATTCTGTGTGAAAAGGTCTTGGATATTTAAAGAATATTAAAATAAAAATATAAATACATTATTTCACATAGGGCATAACAATAGCATTTTCTATGATACAGGAGGGTTGTAAATTTTATACATTTTATAAAACTCAAGCAGGGGACAATATTTCAAAATCGTATGTAACCAAAAGTCGATTCATATAATGTTTACCCATAGTGCTTCCCAGCAGTGAATGTTGTTTTCTTACAATAGTATGTACACTATAATTTGATATATTTCTAAACCGATTGTTATTTAAATTGCACACAAAAATTGTACAGGTATTGTTATTTTCAAAACATTTTGACTTTTTTTACTTATGTCAAACCAAACTGAAATTATTTACAAATTTACAATGTTCATTTTGCTGGGAAGGACTATTGGTAACCAACTGTTCAAAGTTTGTTTTGTTTAATGACACCATTAGAGCACATTGATTAATTAATCATCGGCTATCAGATGTCAAACATTTTGTAATTCTGACATGTATTCATCAGAAGAAACCCGATACACTTTTCCTAATGCTGCAAGGAAAGCACATACCACGGCCTTTGATCAGTTGTGGTGCACTGGTTGGAACGAAAAAACCCAATCAGTTGAATGGATCCACTGAGGTGGTTCGATCCTGCAACACAAGCACCTCAAGCCAGCACTCAACTGACTGATCTAAATCCTGCCTCCCACAATTGTTCATTAAAATATATTTTGTAAGCATAACCAAATCAGTTAGCTCAAACAGGTTCTTAAGAATAAATTATTTATTACCTTATAATAGTGTCATCATCGGCTATCAGAAGCCATGGTTCATCAGAATTATTTGCAGCTCTCCTTATAATAGCCAACGTCTTTTCACAGTGACCTGAAATAGTTAAACACAAAGTGAAAATTCACACAGGTACCATAATGCAAAATGTCTTGCCAATATGTCACATGCCAGGACCCTTATTTTCGAAGCTATCTTAGCACTACTAAATCATAAAACCATCGTTGGTTGTGACGTCACTGCAGCACATGCCATAGTGACGTCATACCTTATAATGGTTTTAAGATTTTGTAGGCAAAGATTGCTTCGGAAATATGATTGCAGGACTTTAGGCTAAATGTATGTGACTAATGTTTCTATATAGCCATGATGATAATATTAAACCCCCAAAACTTAATTTATTTTTCTTAAATGGAATAAATAGAGGATAATAAACGAGTTACCAGTTATTATCAAATTTATGTCCCGAGTGAAATAATTTTCACTTGTCACGAGCTTTAGCGAGTGACAAATGAAAATTATTTCACGAGGGACATAAATTTGATAATAACTGGCACAGAGTTTGTTATTCTATTTATTACCTCAGCTATATTTTCTCTAAAAGCCTTTATTTTTTATGCACATTCACAAAGGCCAACCTGTATAGAAACGATGTAAACCACTTTACGCACTGTTCTGAGAATTGCTATAACTTTGTAATTTAATCAGTTCATGTATAATTTTCAAAAACAAGTCCTTTTTATTCTGCTACAAAATCTATAATGAATTGCATTAAAATGACATTTGGTTATAAATTTAATACCAAAAACAAAGAGCCGTAAACGCAAACTCTTTAAACTACATGACATCATTTTGTGTGCTTGCCAAATCGTGATAACGTCATATTTAGTACCAACAAGGTCATTGGTTTGTAAGCGTTAAATTGTCCAATAGTATTGTTCATTAGACCAATGCAGAATATTTCTCACTGAGAAAATATGGAAAATATTTTCCCAGTTATGAGTGACCGCTGGGGTAATAAAAAGAGTAAATGAATTAATGTACAAATGTATCCTGCTACACAGCCAAATATGCATGCAATTAAAATTATTATAATCAATGTGATACACCAATTTGAAAATAATAATCAGCAAAAATAAAAATAAAATTATTTGAAGTCTGCCCTTGATACACAATATTCCCACATGCATTATTATAGAACTACCCTTGCAATATTCCCTTTTAAAATACTTTTAGAACATCATTAGTTAGCTAATTGCCATTAAATATCTAAACAATGTTTACCAGTCTGTCTTGTCATGGACTATATATAATACATGGGTCAAATTAAAGTCACTAACCCTAATTACCCATATTCCTGTTTTTATTTTTTGAGCACAGTTTTATCTATGAATGGCTTTCGTTTGTAACATCCATTTTCTATTTGCAATTTGTATCTGAACAGAGCTATTTCAGTGTCAATGATATCATTGGAGCTAATAAAGCATGTTCATCAAACTAGTTATATCAAAATGTATTTATAAGTCAGCATATTTGTCCATTGATTACTACAAAAGAGTTTAGGTTTTAGATCATCATTACAGTATTTGACCGGAAATTAGCCCATGTCTTTGAATAAGCCCCCCCTCCGTTTTAATAGCATTTAAGAAATTAGGCCCTCATTCGTAAATAAGCCCACCCCCAACTTCGTCACCTTATAAATAACATGAAACTGCAAGTTTGCTCAAAGCTCATTTAAAAGGTCATACCTCCTGCAGATAATTAAACACAAATGTAACACAATATTTTACCACCAGTGAGATTTAGCAGTCTAACAGTAACCGTGTATAACATTGTTTCCAATTGCATGCCTGAACCAAAACCAATGTCTATTCTTACCACCACACTGGGTCCGCAGTTAATGCTAATTAGGCAAATACCTTATTCTGATTGGCTAAGAACAATGACCTAGATTGACAATTCTTTGTAGTGTAAGCTGGCTGCCTGTGTCACAAACGTGTGTATACGCTATTGAGTTTGTTAATTGCTGTTGTTTTAAGTCTTCTCAGCATTAAATTTTGGATGTAAATAAACAGAACTGGTAAGTAATTGTAACATGGAAGGTGTGTTTCTGATAATTAGATACTAGTAAAAAAACCAATATAATTAATAAACAATTATTATTTATTAATAACAAATGGAACACTAATTAATAGGTGCTACTGAACGTTTTTTGTTTTCTTCCTAGTTCATTTAATTATTATTATTTATTTTATTTTATTATTATTTTATTTTTTTCTCAACAAAACTGGCCCCTTGTCTGGGAATAAGCCCACCCCATGCTAAGCTCACAATGAGTTGTCTTGGCCCCCTGGGCTTATTTCCGGTCAAATACGATAATATGGCTTGGCTTACCATTATAGTAGATGGCCAGTCAGTTGATTAGCATTTTATTGATCTTTAAAAGGTATATTTTAATGAAAAAAGGAAAATTTCTGAGGTATGTACACAAACACTTGGATCACCAAAAACCATGGGATTTGCTTAAATTAATAATTTAAACAAGAATTTATAAGTAATGTGTAATTTAATTAATTATATTATTCTGGCTTAGTATCAGTGCCTTTAAAAGTGATAAAAAATTTAAAGTGTTTTGTTTAATGACACCACTAGAGCACATTGGATGTCAAACATTTGGTAATTCCGACATGTAGTCATCAGAGGAAACCCGCTACTTTATTCCATTAGCAGCAAGGGATCTTTTATATGCATTTTCCCACAGACAGGACAGCACATACCACGGCCTTTGACCAGTTGTGGTGCATTGGTTGGAATGAAAAAACCTCAGTCAGTTGAATGGATTCACCAAGGTGATTTGATCGTGCGATACAAGCACTTCAGGCGAGTACTCAACCAACTGAGCTAAATCCCGCCCCTTAAAAGTGGTAACTATGGTTACTTGCCTGATTCTGTATTTTCTATACCCAGATCTATGGTTGGTATGTCAGGATCTTCTTTATCACTGTAGTACTCTATATTTGTAGTCTCCTGTCCCCACGTTTTCTTTACCACAGACACTGAGCAAATAAAATGATATCAAGGTTATATTAAGTACATACCGGTACTGGCTGACACCACTAGAACACATTGATTAATGTCAAACAGTTTATAACTCTGAAAATGTTGTGTTCAAAGGCAACCTGCTATACATTTCCATTAGCAGCAGGAGATTTTGTATGACCAATGATATATAGCAGTTATGGGACACTGGTAGAGAAGGAAGGAAATGTTTTATTTAATGACACACTCAACATATTTTATTTTATAGTTATATGGCGTCGGACATATGGTTAAGGACCACACATATGCTGAGAGTGGAAATCTGCTGTCGCCACTTCATGGGCTATTCTTATCAATTAGCAGCAAGGGATCTTTTATATGCACCATCCAACAGACAGGATAACACATACCACGGCTTTTGATATACCAGTCGTGGTGCACTGGCTGGAGCGAGAAATAGCCCAATGGGCCCACCGACAGGCACTGGTTGGGATGTGAACAGGTATATATCAAAAGCACTGATATATGATGTGTTGTTAGTGAGAATGTGCACATAAAATACCCTTCTGAACTGTTGTCCTTGGAAATGATCTCCCACACATATGCAGCTTTAAGATTTCATCAGAATTTAATGTTAAGTAAGTTTTAAAATAATCAAGTTATTACCTCTGTCCTTGTGGAATTTTCCACATGTCTTTACAGCAACAAACAGATCATCTACTGGTAAAGGAGTCCCCTGAAATGAGAAACAAAGAGTACTGGTGAGGTACATGATACACCCGTCAAAAGTAGGTCATGGTGACCAAGTTACGGTATGCAACACACTGTCATCCCATGCTGTACTTGCATGCAAGGTTTGATGATCCTGGTGGTTATCAGCTGAATAATTTGTCTGAAAGTTTGCTTCATTTTGTCAGGCCTGACACTGTTTAAGAACCAATTACATACATTAGCTCTTGTTGACAGGATAATTAAATTTTCTACATTTGCCTACCATGGGCCAAACTTAAGAAGCCTGTTTTTTTATAAACACAGGTGTTTGAGGACTGTAAATACAGGTAGTTAGATGTGTTTTAGTGAAAAACAGGCTTTGTAAATTCGACCTGATATGTTTCGCCACTATGGTTTTTGACCAGTGACACAACACAGTGTGTGTGTGTGATTGTCTTCGAATCCAAAACTATAAATAAATGAATGAACTGAAATAACAGAGTTACTGCATGTTAGACTGGATGAAATACGGTTTGTCACAGAGTATAGCTTATACTCACACACTGCGGAAAGCGAAGAGGTAATGACGTCACACACTTGTCTGACGTCACTGAGGTACAAAATTCTCGAACCGCTGTCAATGGAGTCCCTTCATCTTCATTCCGTATAAATTTGGCTAACTGAAGAAGAAACAAAACCAATATTACAAATCATGAAATTAATGTGAACAAGATATTAATGTGAACAAAATATTAATGTGAAAAGTGTGCCTAATGTATCGACAGAATAACAATCCTTGCAATTGCCCATGGCAATCAGCAATGCTGTGGAGATTGCTGTGGAGTTTTTAATTCTCCACGGCACTTTTCTTGCTGTGGACTATGTCAGAATCTTTTTCCACTGCTTGTTTTTTTCTTAATTGCAGTGATTGAATAATTACTTGATGGATTATATTTTTAACCAGTAATTCACAATTTTTTTTAAAATAAAAATAAAAAGACAACGAACAAATGCAATGAGGATCTGATAGAATGAAAGTATTATTTTATATTGGTAGAAAGTAATCATGTAATGAACAAGGAAAAAAAACCTTCCTTAAAATAAACTGCATTTTGGACAAGTAAAATGAGTTGTTGTTGTTCACACTAACTAGATTTACTGCTTGCTTTACACCTTGTCATTTGTGTGGTGCTCTGCATAACAAATGGAGGAAATTACTACCAAATAACACAATATGGATAGATTTGTCAAAACAAACTGATGTAAGAAAACACTAAAGTAAATTTACTGAAAACAACTCAGCATTTCTTGTTTACAGTGTGAACTTTTAAAGTTGCATATACCTGACTCATTAATAAAAATATGCATTTCAGTGTGTACCTGTCCCAACGCAATATCATGACACGTTATCTATTGAACTAAAAAACTGAAGAAACACAGTTATTTTCTAACAAAATGTCAACTATTTCATGAAATTATTTTACCAAATTATTAAAATACTATTCGCCAATTGCTTTTAAAATTCGCAATTGGCAAATTTGGCGAGTGCCTTAGCTAGCACTGAAAGTAATAATGATGTAAAAGTTTATAGTTTACTGGGACTGAACAGTAAAGTACCATACATAATTACAACAATGATTTTACATACACGCACGCACACACACATGCACACACACACAGAGAGAAACAAACACAGAGACAAACACACAGACAGACACACACACACAAAGATACACACATACACAACACACACACAGACAGACACAATCAAATGATAAATAATACCTCATGTTTAGGATCAATAACAAAGTCTATCTCCAGTTTAGAAGACTTCAATCTTGCGACAATACTAGAAAAAAGAAAAACAACAATGTTTTCATTACTACGAAAATCAAATCACATAGTATGGAAAAAATGTATTATTGTATATCGTAAGCATTATCAAGAAGACTAGTTTTTTTGTTAGCCTCACTTTGTGTGTTTAAGGGAGTAAAAATGTAAAAACAGTTTCATAAATGCACACATATTCCATAACACAAAAAATACAACAGCTACTGACATTTTTTTTCTGTTGTTGACTGTAAAAACAAAACGAGGATATTATATTAATTAAGAACAATGAAAATTGTTTAACTTAACAATTTTTTTAGCTATTGTATAGTTTTGTTTTTAGAAGAAACTTTCGGTTATATACAATTTTGATTGTAAGTAGTGTACCATCTAATATAATACACTAATTAATGATGCTGACACAATACCACTATTTAAACAGATGGCAAAGTAAAAACATTTTTAATGACAACTGTTCTTTTCCTTTTCTTATAAAGGAACTGTCAGTTATATAGAAAATAACTAATTAATGACATTGGATATTGGCTTTATCATGTGAAGGTAGGAATGGAAAAATTTTCATTTGACTGTGACAGGATAAAACCGATATCTTATGTCATTAACTAGTTATTATCTTCATCCTGCAGACCATAAAAATTAAGGGCAATTTTTTTATTATTTTTATTATTTTAGCTACATTTCACGATGACCTAGCGGTCAAATGAATGATTTTGCAATGTAGCTATGCATATGGCATCACACGAGTGACATCTAATGTCATACTCTGCTAGTATATGTTTATGACTTTGCTTTAATCGGACATCATAATAGGCCAAAAGAAACAGTGGTTTCAGGATAAAACTAATTTAACATACATACAATTCAATATAGTACACATAATTAATAATACAAACCTTTTAATCAATGGTAAAGTCAAGGCAAATCCCCCAGCCGGATCGGGATATAGAAATCTGCTGGGGTTGTCGTAAAATGCATAATGATGGATGATTGATGATGAATAATCTCTCAGAGGCTTGCCAAGAAATATTTGCTGCAACAAAAAACGCATCTGTTGTATAAAGTGTTTTTTTCTCATTTCCTGTCACGCCTAATGGCATTTAGGGCAGCGACGAAGTTCCTCCACGCCGGTCTATCCCTTGCCAATGTCTCGATGGTACCCCAACTGTGTCCTGTCTCCTTCTGTATAAAGTGTACATGGCCTTATTTCTTATACAGTGTTCTCCTACCTTTCTAACACCAGGTGGGTACGATTGATCATGAAAACAAACGTGTTCTATAGGTGGGCATCACACCACTGGGTCAGTGGTGGATTGCTGTACTTCTCCTAGGACATTTTGAATAAAGGATTTTCTTTCAAATTTGAAAGGATTTCCTTTGAAAGGACTTTAAGATTTCTGTGAAATATTAGTCTAAACAAAGTTTGGTTTGTTTAACGACACCACTAGAGCACATTGATTCATTAATCATCGCCTATTGGATGTAAAACATTTGATAATTTTGACATATAGTCATCAGAGGAAACCTGCTACATTTTTTCTAATGCAGAAAGGGATATTTTATATGCACTTTCCCACAGACAGGATAGTACATACCACCACCTTTGATATAACAGTCGTGGTGCACTGGCTGGAACGAGAAATAGCCCAATGGGCCGACTGATGGGGATCGATCCCAAACCGACCGCGCATCAAGTGAGCGCTTTACCACTAAGCTACGTCCTGCTTTATAATGATATATTTTTTCTTTCTCTTTGTTCGAATCTAGGGAGAGGTCTTAATATAGGCTAAGCCTGTTGACCAATCCCAATATGTTTTTGTAAAATAAACATTGTTTAAACCATATTAATCAAACTTATTGAAAACCGATACCTTGAGAAAAGTATATGTTACGTATAATGCCCTATTACCTCATGATAATCAAATGATGATAAAACAGTTATCAATCCTGCAAGATTTATCCTAGTTTCTTCTTCGCATACAAATATCCAAGCTTTGTTTGAGAAGTTTGCTGCAAACCTGCAATATATTAAAAAAAATAAAACAATTCAGTCTCTTTTCAAAGAAATTAATTCTTCACAGGTATTAATATTTAAGGAATATTTTCTAAAAATATGAAGGGGACACAGGTGGAAGATGTTTGAAAGTTAAGCTCAATTTATGGTAAATGCATGCTTACTGTAATTCATGATTGTTTTTCAAAACGTAATATATTAGATGTCAAATGATTTGTTTATCTGTAAACCTGATGTTATAGGAATATATTGGTGTAATATTTTATAAATATTTATCTGCCTAGAGACTGATTCAGTAAACATATTTAAAAATGTAAACAGGAAATGTTTTATTTAACGACACACACAACACATTTTATTTACGGTTATATGGCATCAGACATATGGTTAAGGACCACACAGACATTGAGAGAGGAAACCTGCTGGTGCCACTTCATGGGCTACTCTTTTCGATTAGCAGCAAGGGATCTTTTATATGCACCATCCCACAAACAAGACAGTACATACCATGGCCTTTGTTACATCAGTTGTGGAGCACTGGCTGGAACGAGAAATAGCCCAATGGGCCCACTGATGGGGATCGATCTCAAACCGATCGCGCATCAAGCGAATGCTTTACCACTGGGCTACGTCCCGCCCCCCAACATGTAAAGAGAACCACCTGTACAATGAACATACCCTTCCATCAGTGGAAACAGTGTGTAGGCACCTCCCTCTGGCCACTGTTTGTGTAGGAAAAATAGTAGTGGATGATCCGACTGGAAGTGAAAACAAGTATTTTAATATAATTATTTTTAATTTATTATTTATGAAATTAAAAAGTAAACGATTTAAAAAAAAACCCAATCAAAATGTTGAAATTACATATGTAAGACAAGGAACTCATGGGCAAAATAACACAGACTGTGATTAATCCCCCCCCCCCCAAAAAAAAAACCCCAAAAAAACAACCCCAAAAACCAAACCTATAAAATGATTTCTACAAGCACATTTATAATCATATTATATATTATAATATATTATAATCTAATTAAAACAAAATCTTCAATGGATCAAATAACAGAATAGGCCCATGTCTGAAAAATACAAAAAAAAGTGATTTCTAAGTGTGAGATATTCAAAAGATCTGCGGCATAACAATAATCTACATAAGAGCCAAATGAGTTTGGTGTGCGTGTCACACTCATTACAACTAATCAGACAACTGATATGTTGTGACCTTTACCTCACCATAATAGAGAATAACTAGTTAATGATGTAGGATATCAAGCTTTATCCTGGGTAGGTATGAGTGGGAAATTCTGTGAGGCTTGCCGATCGGAATTTTCCATTCAGCCTGAACAGGATAAAAACCGATATTCTATGTCATTAACGAGTTATTACTTTTATCCTGTAGTCCATACAAATTAAGGGAAAAAGCTATTATTTCTGTTATTTCAGCTATATAGAAGTCAAAGGAGCAATTTGTACTGTATTTATGATGTGACGTTAAATGTCATAATCTGCTAATACACGTTTATGACTTTAATTGATTATCATAACTGGCCAATAGAAACAGTGATTCTGGGATAAAAACACATACATGTATTACTGTTATGATGCTTGATTATCCTGTCTTCAACATAAAAAATCCATTCTCAATTAGTAATGTGTACTGTACAGCTAAAACGTTAAACTGTTTTGTTTTAAATCCATGACAAGGAATACATCAACAGTAAAGATTACCTGAGGTACATCTTGAAGCTGTTCTGTGAAATGTTTTTGAAAAAGATCAGCTCTTTTGACATGATACGAGTTGGACTGACTCAACACTATAAACACAACATCTTTGAACTTCACTTCTAAAAATAAAAAAAAGTAAAATCATAATTTTAATAAATAGAAAACTAGCAATACTACTGTAAGAAAGAAAATGCACACGCACACATACACACACATCTACACACACACAAATACACATACACACACCCATGCACATATGTGCACACAACATCAGGGTTTCTGCTAGAGGGTAAAACGGGTATGGTGCCATAACCAAATGTTTTGGAATATTTAATTTTTTTGTTATTTTTTTGACAAAATTAGTTACTCTTATCATAACTTTATGATTTTTCTTAACACTAACCCTAACTTAACCCATTTTCTCACTGGGGAGACCCCCCATACCCCCTGTTGACTGTAGTTGCATTCAATTCCATAGTCCCATACACAAAAATGTCTTTCTGGCAGAAACACTGAACATTTGTCTACAACCATTAGACCAAACTGCTAACTATATTCTAGGACTAGTTTACACTGTGACCCTAATGAGAATGTTATGTTATTAACAATAGAAATAACAGGTGAAAATTAAATTGTAGCTGGCTACTGTCATGTTAAGTGCCAAATAATAATATGATTTCATTGGTTTATCTTAAATATTTTTAAATAGAGGTATTTCACATTCCTATTGCGCATGCGCGCGAAGAGTAACGTCCCTTGACAAAATAGACTGAAACTAGTCTATTTACAAATTGGGGGGCGTGACAGACAGGTTGTTATGGGCGACTTGAGTAGCTTCGTAGGAGACTTTTAAACTTTGGCAACTAACATGTACATATTTCGAATTAGATGGTATAATGGCAGTAGAAAACGGTCTGCTGAAATTTACAGCGGAATGGTTCAAATTAAAAAGCAGTGCAACAACTTGGACAAAGTCTCTGCGACTTGTATCCGAGGGTTTTGATAACGCCAGATTAAAAGACTATCTCGTAAAAAGTATAAACAAAACATTTGACAGATTCCATAGGTTATGGCATCGACAGGTTATGGCATCGATCGATATATATATTTGAGAGAGAGAGAGAGAGAGAGAGAGAGAGAGAGAGAGAGAGAGAGAGAGAGAGAGAGAGAGTATATATATAAACATACACACACACACACACACACACACACATATATATATATATATATATATATATATATATATATATATATATATATATAATACCTACAGTCAAACCTGTCTTAAGCGGCCACACAAGGGAGTAGATAAACGTGGCCGCTTAAGACAGGTTGCCGCTGAGTACAGGTTGCCACATATATAGTCTTTAAAACATTTGTTGTTGTTTCTTGTTTTACCGTCTGTACTGCTAATTAACGGATGTGTGCTTCATAGTTGACTATAAATCAACTTTTGACATGTTGTCTCCTTCAAAAATAATGCAAATAGAATATATTAAATTAACCGTTTTCCACAAGTTTGTTTTCTTTTTCCATTTAATTATTTAATTCCGACTTCATGCGATGTATTGTTATAGTAAGTGAATCTACAAATGTCAAGCGTAGCCTGCCCAGAGGCAATTAGATGCATGTCAGATTCATACTTCCTTAATTGATACACAGTGGAGATGTCGGGACTGAATGGGTACTATTATTCCTGAAGGTGTGAAGATCGGTTATTTGCTGCACCTATCGCTGTTGTTAAAATATCCCTTTTATATAAGAGTAAAACTTTACTGTGGCCGCTTAATGCAGGTATTTTAGCGATTTGGGATCAGATTTAGGTGGCCGCTGGCCGCGTTAGACAGGTGACCGCTTATTACAAGTGCATTTACATTATAAATCGTTTGGGAGGAAAAAAGTGGCCGCTTAAGGCAAGTGACCGCTGAATACAGGTGGCCGCTAGGACAGGTTTGACTGTATATATATCAGAAGGTGTTTTGTTGCATTTTTCTTAGTGTCTATCTAATTGGGAAAAGTTAAAAAACAAGAAGAGATTTTTATGCTGTTACATGTATATCCATAAAGTGGGAATTTAAAAAAGGGGGATTTGGGGGGGGGGGGGGGGTTTGAAGGTAGGTGCCGTTCTGTTTACCCATACACACGTTTTTATACAGTGTCAACATGAACGCATTGAGTATTATACAAAATATATTTATTTTCTTTACTGTTAATGTGTTTTTCCACCATATCTAAGTATATAAAATACTAGACGGACCTGTGTAGGAACGTCCTGTACAGAGCCGTCATCACTCTATATATATTTATATATCATTATTATTATTATTATTTAAGGAGTGTCTGTTATTTCTTTTACGTTCATCGGGGTATGAACAAAATAAATCATCCGTAAATTTTGTGAATCGGCGAAGCCGTTCTCACAAGTTTGCGGATGATTTTTTTGTTCATACCTAGATGAACGTAAAGTAATAACAGACAATACTTATAATTAAATTTGAAACATACTGAGTAATAATAACATTAAAAGTTCATATATATATATATATATATATATATATATATATATATATATATATATATATATATATATATTCTGTTGAGTATTGTCCGAAATATACATATATTTTCTGTATATATACAAAATAGATATTTATTTTATTTTATTTACTGTTTACTACCATATCTAAGTAGAGAATACTAAATCGCCCTGTATAGGAACGTTCTGTACAGAGCTGTTCTGACTACATATTTTTTTTTTTATATTTACACACGCACACGTTATATATTTTATTGAGTATAATCCGAAATATACATACGGTATATTTTCTTTATATACAAAATATATATTTATTTTCTTTACTGTTAATGTGTTTTCCACCATATCTAAGTATACTAGACCGCCCTGTGTAGGAACGTCCTGTACAGAACCGGTAAGGTTTTGGTCCCTTATGCGTTCACTGGCTTCCCTCCTACAAAATGTGCCGAACAAACCCTCGTACTTAGAGTAACATTAAAATCGTTTTCTACGTGAAACGATTACCCACAATCGTTTCCGATATCCATTGGCTGGATATCGATGGAAGGATAACGAATTTCCCGGACATATGCGGTTGGAACAGTTAATAATTGAACAATGGTCGTGGCCTCCCATTGCTTTTGCCCCCCAATTTGCAGATAGGTCTATTTTGGCGAGATCTTGCGAAATCTCGCGGTTTGCGTCCTCGAGTAACTCCGCAACGGGCACATGCGCAGTGGAATGTGAAATACCTCTATTGCATAGCAATCTCTGAACCTTGTATAGTGAATAACAATGCAATACTGTTCCATGATTCACTGTTACACTGTGATCCTAATGAGAAAGTCTAATGCAGTGATGTTATTAACAATAGAAATAACAGGTGAAAATTAAATTGTAGCTGGCTACTGTAATGTCAAGTGCCAAATAATAATATGATTTCATTGGTTTATCTTAAATATTTTTAAATTGCATTGCAATCTCTGAACCTTGTATAGTGAATAACAATGCAATACTGTTCCATGATTCACTATACATAACTTGACGTCTATCATAATTGCAGACCCTAGTTTCAACCCATAATAATGAACACTAAGCTTGGTTAATCTACAAACCTGTAACATATTTGAACAACGTTACAACACAGTCTGTCATGTTGAAATGGGGAAATACACTTAAAAAAAACTAGAGCTTGTTTACATAACCATTATTACTCAGAGGTACGTGCATTTTCAAAAATATGAAAAATGTATTTCGTGGTGCTAAAAATACCAGGATGACCAGAAATACTTTGGATGTATGGAAATGGATAATCTAAACAATAAAATCTAAGCAATGTCTGACTTTTATAATCAAAAACATCTCTAATAATAAAAATTTTACTGTAGTGTTTAAAAATTAGGGTCTGTTACTTTAATTACAAAGATATGTGTACCTTACAGAACAAGGAAAATTAGTATGATCATAAATACCTCTTTCTTTCATGATCTTTTGTAACATTTCTTGATCACCTTCAGAGACCAATTTAAGAAAGATGATGTGACATACTGAAAAGAATTTAAAAGATGGAATATATATTCATTATACACAAAACACTTATAAATATGTCATCATGCAATAGCAGTGTTCACCATGAGTAAAATAGGTCACCACTCTCCTTATAGGTATTAAAACAAATATGTCACAGACCAAGCCATTTAAGAGGAGCTCACTCCCGCTCTCCATCACTCCCGTGAGATTAAATGTAGTTCAAGAAAAGTAATTTTTAGCTCCCCTTAGCCTGTTAATTTATATGGAATCAATAAGGTCATATCTCAAATAATAAAATTTTCACAAATAAACATACTTTTTCCAAAACTAGTTACGACTCTTAATTTCCATTTCCATCAATTATAAGAATGTAAAATTTGTTTTGTTTAATGACACCACTAGAGTACATCGATTTATTAATCACTGACTACTGGATGTCAAACATTTGGTAATTTTTATATATACATGTAGACTAAAAAAGAAAACCCACTAAATTTGTCCATTAGTAGCAAGGGATCTTTTATATATGCACCATCCCATAGACAGGATAGCACATACCAAAGCCTTTGATATATCAGTCGTGGCTCACTGGCTGGAGTGAGAAATAGCCCAATGGGTGCACCGTTACAAGAATGTAATGATCATTAATGATATGCACATTCACTGTTATATATATACCAAACAGTCACTAATGAAGGGCTATTGAATAAAGGACACATCTAAATACCTCCCACCTGACATCATACCATAACTATTTCTATTATTCTTGCAATTTTCAGTGGCCTGTTATTTTTTTTTTATAGGATCATAAATTTTGCATGAAATGTATTCGCATGAAAATTAAGTTCCTGCAATAATAAAGTATTTTACGGTATACAATGGTGAAACACTGCTTTCATAAAGTTTATCCTTTTTTTTTTTTTTTTTTTACAAAATTCCAGTCGTGTAATTACAGAAAAAGTGTGTTGTTTCATTAAATTTTAAGTAAGTATTATTAAGTAAGTTTAATTTATACTGTGTGTTTTGTGGAGTTGTCAAATGCTATCACTAGACACTAAGTTACAGCAACTGTTAATACCATGACATGAGCAGTCCACACTGTAAAATTCCCATTGGTTGCCTGTCCTGGGTGCAGGTGCCCACATCAACCAGCCATGCCCTTTTAAGGACAAAATTGAAAAGAAAAAAAGATCACCCAATCGATCAAGACTTCTCATGGGCTAAACCTATGGGAGACCAACATCATGACCCCTAATAGGCAAGGCTCCACCAAGAGCTAAAATTCAGCCAACTAAGTCAAATGGTATAATATTCTCAGAACCGGCGTGACGTTACACGGCCTAGTTACCGATCATCCGGGTCTTTGGGGGTGAAGCAAAGCCTTAGTGATTACTGTTTCACATTAGAATAAAGTTATCATATTAACTTTTTACATGCCTTACATATTGTCATTTATTTTCTGTAGCTAACACATAGTTGCAATACGTCTTATGTGTATTATAACAGCTTGGGTTGCCATATAAGAGAAACGAACAACAGGAATCTGAATTAGTATAATCTATATTTAGTACCGATGTGTTTCCGTGTACTTTGAATGTCAAGGGGACAGGGCAGGTTGGGCAGAATATAATTTTTGTTGATGCAATTTTCAGGTAATGTTAATTATAAATTTTAACAATTTTGAAATGATAAGATAATTATTAATATAATAATTATGATGTGGGCTACAAAATATATAATTTGTATTTATAATAAAATTTGTATGCATGATTAAGTTAATTATTTTTATGATTTAATAATTATTTTATTTCCAAATAATATGTAATAATTAAACAATGGCAAAGTTGTTACTTTACAAGTTCAAAATTACAATAGTATTATTGTCATATCTTATTATATAGATGTATTGGCAGCAGTATAATGTTCCACTGAATACATTCTTTTATTCTTAAAACAAAATACAGTTTCTTGAAATAATGAAATGCTTTTGTTTTTACAGATTGCAAAATTACCACATGATGTTGCCCTTCCTTACCGGTTGAATGCAGGCAACAAAAAATAGCAATAATAAAATATAGCCATCCTCAGACCTCGACATCTAGGGGGAGCAATATCTCTCTCTACTTACCCATCACACCTGAGATTAGTTTCAAGGAGAATAATATATAGTTTCCTTTGGCATGTGAATTTATATACATGTAGTATCAATATGGTAATATTTTAAATTGCCTCCCATAAACTACATTAGGGAGCAAATAATCAGTTCCCTCAGTTATTTTCATGTCGAGGTCTACAACCTAATAAAACATAAGTGTTACCTCGTCGAACAAACATGCAAATGTTTTAATAATAGGGTTTAACCTGGTATATTTAGTAATAAAACACAAAAACTTACCTGAGTAAATAATGGTTAATATATTGGTGTTGTTTTATATCTAGTCACAATGGATATTGCAGATATTTTCTTGTTCAGTCTTGTGCTGTATTGGAATTGTTATTGCAGTTCAATTTAAGTAATATCTACAAAACTAATTTTTAATAGTATACAGCTGGAGAAAGGAGGCAAATATGGTTGTTAATAAACTGATCTATATCGTATGCCTTCTACTAGACTACACATATTTAACCTAAGTTGCTTTTAACCCGGGTTAAATTACCTCATGTAGATGCACTTATGTAGCATAGTCAAGGAAAATATATGAATGAGATAGTTAAATGCTATATTCTCCATGTCAAACAGTGTTTTCAAAATGGAAAACAAATATCAGATATGGCAGTTGACCATGCATTTTATTGCAGGTAATTTCTAAAGCAGATTACACACACAAACACACACACACTGAACTGTAGAATACCATGAAACTACATATATATGTAAAAAGGTAAGTCCTCTAACTTGAACAAGTAAAATTTACAAATGTACCACAACCACCAAATTACATTGATCCACAATAGAATAGATTTTTTTATGTATTTTTAGATTTATGTATATGTATGTGTAGTGTTTTCCCTAGCTTGTTTTAGCACGGTGCAGCACCATGCCTCAATAGTCTAGCACCATCTTGCCTTAATCAGCACCATGCTGCCCTGAGATTAAATAAGCCCTTTTCACTAATTAATTCTAAAATTGCCTTTATAAAACACCCAAAAAGTTATTATTAATTAATAAAATATGCCTTTTACATCTTTTGCCATTCATTTATTAAAGCATTTCAATTAATTTTTGTGTATTTTTAATGAAAAAAAGTGCTCCGAAAATGGTGAAAATGCCCCAAAAGTGTTTGGTCTACCATGCCTTGACAAATTTCTAGGGAAATCACTAATGTGTGTGTGTGTATGTATGTAGTGTGTATATATATATATATATATATATATATATATATATATATATATATATATATATATATATATATATATACTCTTCAAAAGAAGAAACGCAAAACCACATTGTCGTAACATTTGGAGAATTGATTTAATTATTGAATGGTGAGTCCGATAATTACCAAATGTTGCAGGATTGTTCACAATTCACTCTAGTCCATTGTGAGTAAGTGATAGGACACACCACCAAGGTCAAGGTCATCTGGAGTCAATACCGGGTGTGGCCTCCGCATGTGTTTGACAACTGCCTGGCACCGCCTGCCCATTGAAGCAACCAGAGTACGGATGACGTCCCGGGGGATGGTGGCCACTCGGCCTGCAAGGCTGCTGCCATTTCGGGCAGGGTCTGGGGCTGTGGTTGTCGCTGTCGGAGGGCGTCGGTCCAACTCGTCCCATAGATGCTCAATTGGGTTCAAATCCGGTGATATCGATGGCCAAGGAAGGACATTAATGTTGTTGTTCTGTAGGAAAGCCGTTGTGAGACGTGCTGTGTGAGGCCTGGCGTTGTCATGTTGGAACACTGCGTTGGCGTTGGCCATAACTGGAACGATGTGTGGCCGGAGGATCTGGTCAATGTAGCCCTGTGCATTCAGGTTGCCCTGCACGTGGACCAGGTCAGTTCTGCCAGTGTGTGAGATGGCTGCCCACACCATGACACTACCCCCGCCGAATCTGTCCACTTCCTGCACGCAGTTTGCCCGCATAACGTTCACCACGACGCCTATACACGCGACATCTTCCATCATGACGTCGGAGCAGAAATCGGGACTCGTCACTGAACCACACCTGTCTCCATCGCAGTTGAGGCCATTGTCGATGAATCTGGCACCACTGCAGTCGGAGTCGACGGTGTTGTGGTGTTAAGATGACACCTCGAACTGGACGTCTGGCACGAATTCCTACCTCACGTAGGCGGTTCCGTACGGTCTGGTCGGATATCCTGCGCAAACCTGGTATTGCTGCGGCTGTGGAGGTGGCAGTAGTCAATCGTTCCCGAAGGTGGCGTACCCGGATGTAGCGGTCCTGCCCGGGGGTAGTGACCCGTGGTCGACCGGATCTAGGGAGGTCACGTTTTGATCCATGTTGCTGGTAACGTTCCCACAGTCTGGAGATGGTGCTTGGGGACACATGGAATGGCCCTGGCAACGGCCGTTCTGGATTCGCCTGCGTCTAGTCGGCCGATGGCATTGTTTCTTTGCGGTTCACTGAGACGTGGCATGTCCTGGATTGTCAACTGTCGGCCAGATACAGAGGCCAGGCAAGCGAACACCCTGCACTTTTATACTGTCGGTGTTCATGTTGCACGTGCAGACAACGCACGTGCAGTGGTGACATGGTTTGCACGTGGCTGCATTTTTGCGAATATTCACATTTTGGAACTTTATTGTACAGTAGCTGCGTTTTATCGAATGTAACCGTGGGAATGTGTTTGGGACATGCAATGACCTTATATTCACAAAGCATGAACCGGTAGGAAACATAAAATCGGAGTTATAACCCATTTGTACCCTTTTGCGTTTCTTTTTTTGAAGAGTATATATATACACACACACATATATATATATATATATATATATACAGTATATATATACACACACACACATTAGTGATGTTCCCTAGAAATTTAGCATATATATATATATATATATATGTGTATGTGTATGTGTATGTGTATGTGTATGTGTAATATATATATATACTGAAACAAAGGCACACACATTATTTACCCTCTGCACCAAAGTAAATACTAAACACACGGAGGGGGGGAACGACCTATATTTTCTTACTGCAGGCCTGCTACAGACACATTTGTAAAAAAAAAAAAAATAATAATTAAAGTTTAAACAAGAATTTAGGCCTATATTATAATTATTATATGTGTGTAATTGAGCAGTATAAACTTTTATTTTAAAATTATAAAATAAATAAGATGTAGTAGCTGTGGTATGGCAAAATAAATACAAGTATAGATAATATCCAAGCAACTAAGATTAAATGAAAAATAAAGACCACACAAATTTAATGTTAAAGGAATATACTCTATTCAAGAACTGGATGCATCGTTTTGTTTGGGGGGGGGGGGGGGGGGGGGGGGGTCATGGAAGACGATGGAATTGTGTATTTTATTTACAGTATAATGTGGGATTTTTATCACTGCACATGCTTTAACCATTTTGTTTGCTAAATTAATCTCTGTTGGTGTCAACAAGCAACAACATTAAAGTCAATGTAGTCACATTCTGTGAGGGAAGCCATGGAATTCCAACAGGTTTGTCGTTTTAATGACCCAACCCACAAGCGGCGCCTAGTCTTCTTTTGGAAATTTGTAAAACGATATTTTTTTTAACATCATGTTATGGTTTATGCAGCCAACTGCACAACATGTGTTAGGCATCGTGACCGTTAACTGTTGTAAATGATCGACCAAAGTTGCCTCATTTCACTATCAAACCATATGTAACTAAGGAGAAGCTTCACTGCGTCACGTGATAAACAATGGCGGCCAGGGGTCGAAGTACCCGTATGTTCGGTTCCGAGAATCCGCCCGGTCCCCTCCATTATTATTTTTAGTTAGGGTTAGGGTTAGGGTTAGGGTTAGAGTTGGGGTTATGGCTGGGGTTATGGCTAGGGCTAGGGCTAGGGTTGGGGTTAGGGTTGGAGTTAAGGTTAGGGTTAGGGTTAGGGGAAGGGGGGACCGGGCAGATATTTTTCCAGTCAAATCACTCCAAATTACTTTTGATGAACCATATCTGACCTGACCACACCCCACAAAATGAAAACTAACAATACCGATAATTAATAAGAAGGCGATAAAAACCAGCATTATACATGCTAAATTAATTCCCATTTCAATATTGACGATATGTTATTACCAAAATTAATTACAAATATTAGCATTTACAACTGTCATTCAATTCATAAAAGGTATTACCTAATAAAATGAAAAAAAAGTTGTGACAATTCACATTTAACGCCATTGCAATTTCTACGTATCAATCAGACAAAACGAATTTCATTGGTTACTATAAATAAAACAACCAATTGGTATTCATTTTACAGAATAGCCTTGGTACCCAGAATAGTTTACAAATGGCGTCAAAAGGTTATCCCAAGTGGTTATTAAACTGTAAAGAAGATATTACGAAGTCAAAGGTTTTAATTTATAATGTGATTTCAGTTTAGACATGTTAAATTAATTTTAAAAGGGAAATGCCATTCACGAATTGCGTGTTAGGATACTCCGTTCTTTCTCGACCAAGGCCCGAAACAACCATATGATGGCAAATCAAAATTATAATTCATATGCATTATTAAAACATACTTTAAAATCTGCAGAGGTGTCATCTTAAACAAACTTTTCATTCCTGTGTTATTTCACATCAATGTTTTTAATGAATCCTTGATAAAAGGTATGAACATTACTAACTTTACCCCTTCCCATCCAAAAAAAGTGTGTGTGTGTGTGTGGGGGGGGGGGGGGGGGGGATCTTTTGCCAATTTGTACTTTGTTCTTTAAATTTTTCTATAAATTTTTCTATAAATTTTTCTTGTGAAATGTAAGGATTATACCTTGAATTACATATCCAAAAAAAAATTGCATTTCATTTACTATTGACATGCAATTTCCGGGGAGCATACCCCCAAACCACAGGTTTGGGTCTCAAGTATATGTATTTTCATCTCCCAGAACATAGCACAAACATTGGTCCCCCACCCCCAACACACTTTAAAATACACTGAAGGCCCTGCAAGGCTGGAACGTTTCCTCCTACATCAATTTCCTGCCCTACAATTTCTAACTTATTTGGACAAGTGAAAACATTGGCAGACAAGTATATTTTTAAGGGTTCTTGTCTGGTGGACAAGTGAAACATTCTGCTTATTTCGATCACTGCTTGCACATCATAACTAATAATAATTAATAAATATTTTTACAATCCAAGTCCTTTATTTTAGAACATGGGTCTGCTTTTGTTGTATTTTCTGTATTTGCGTGTACAGTGATATGTGGAGAAACAAGGTAATAAGGCTCAGTGTATTGAAAGAATGGCTGATTCTGAGAAAACCTGATAACATAATAAACATCCTTAAAAAGGCCATATTATGACACCAAGAAAAAACTAATATTTAAATCTTTTTGACGGTTGTTCTAATTTGTGTTTATGGTTGCTCTAGCACTCAAATTTGCTAAACTTTTCACATGTGGAAATTACTTTTTAAAAGTTGCTTTTGCTGCTATTTTAAAAAATATACTCAAGTACTACCTGTATCAGTGTCAATATTACACTATTAAAAACCATGTAAATAAACATATTGTTACCAACAACAATATTGCTCTGAACCGGAATTATCTCAGAACTGGATGTTTTCCAAAGTCCTATGTTTTATGCATCTTTTAACACTAAAATTTACCTTTCTAAACCAGAAACCTCTCTAAACTGAACACCGAACAAATAATTCAGTCCCAAACTCTTTATTTAATGCAATTTGTACCTCTGAAAACCAGACGATCAGACAGTTAGAAATCATTACGGCGCCATTAATTGTTTCGTTTAGTGTCACTTCGCCATCTTCGGCCAGATTACATGAATCATTAACATTTTTAAAGTATATAAGCAAACATTAAAGCATCTTAAGTCAAAAGTTCTTTATTGGATTATTCATTGTTGTGAATAGGACACCAGTGGAAACAAACAATATAGTACAATAAAAGGTTTTGTATCAATGCAAACCCTGAAAACTGGCCACCTCTGAAAATCAGATAAAATTATTGGTCCCATGGATGTCTGGTTTAGAGAAATTTCACTATACTTACAGTTTCTTTATTATGATTGGTTCGATAATTTCACCTGACTTGTATAATTATAAACATTTTAAAATAATAAAATATTTGGTTTAAAGGTCTATAGTATGCATTATACAAGTCTAAGCTTTTATACAAGTCAGGTGATAGTATTGAACCAATCATAATAAAGAGCATTATTGTTTGTAACACATAAACCTTTCTTTCATGCTATGCTGAATATTAATGATCCATGTATATTATTTGTTAAGGAGTGGAACTCATTTCTGCATGAACTTCATGATGCGATTCAGCAGCAACTCACAGAGAGCCATGTCCAGTATTTCACCGACCTGTCTGATGCAGAGAAAGAGTTGTTCATGCAGAGGGCAACTAAAGCAATTGAAGGAGGTTGGACTTTACTTTCATTGGGTTTTTTAAAAGTTTGTTTTGTTGAATGACACCACTAGAGCACATTGATTAATAGATCATTGGCTATTGGATGTCAAACATTTGGTAATTCTCACTCATAGTCATAAGAGGAAACCTGCTACATTTTTCCTAATGCAGCTAGGGATCTTTTATATGCACTTTCCTGGCACAGACAAGAAAACACATACCATGGCCTTTGTCCAGTAGTGGTGCACTGGTTGGAATGAGAAAAAATCAAATCAGCTGAATGGATCCACGAGGTGGTTCGATCCTGCGATGCAAACACCTCATGTGAGTACTCAACCGACAGAGCTAAATCATGTCTCTTTTTTTTTTTTTTTTTTTTCAAAGAGACAGTCCTGAGTTTGCTGTTATTGTTAACTAGTGCACATTGATTTGTCAGTCATCGGCTATTGGATATCAAACATTTGGTAATTTTGAAGTATAGTCTTTGAGAAAAAACCTCCTACAAAGGATCTTTCATATGCCCCATCTTACAGACAAGATAGCATTTACCACATCCTTTGATATACCAGTCATGGTGTACTGGCTGGAATGAGAATCGGGTTACAGATCCTTTATAACTACAAAGGGTACATAATGTCATATTATAATTATTAATATTTTTTTTAATACCAGTTTCTATTTATTTCACATTTTTTATTGTCTTTATAGTAGTATACATATACATATATATATATATTTTTTTTTTTTTTTTTTTTTTTAAAATACAGATATTTTATTAGGATGTTTATTTGCAAATGTATACATCCTACATGTAAATTTGTTTATAATCTAATTTTCATGCTTATATCCAATTAAGGTTCAAGCACAATGTCCTGGGCACACACCTCAGCTATCTGGGCTGTCTGTCCAGGGAAGTGGGTTAATTGTTAGTGTGTTAGTGGTTAGTGAGAGAGGAGAGGATGTAGTGGCCTTACACCTACCCATTGAGCCCTTAAGAACTCTCTCTGGGTGAAAAATGGTACCGGGCTGTGAACCCTGTACCTACAGCAGCCTGTAGTCTGATGGCTTAACCACTGTGCCATCGAAGCCGGTTATAATCTAATGCTTTTAGCCAATTGCTGTTATCTGTAATTCAGTACATGAATATGCTAAGAACTAATCAGATACCCAATGCACCATTTTAAAGTTCTCTAGCTAAATTTTCCCATCCATAAATACTTTAAATTTGATTATAATACACTACAATCCATAAAAGAAAACAACTGTTTAGCTTTTTCACTTTTTACACTCTGAAATTTGTACAGTCTTTTGTTCATAATTTGTTAGGCAGTATGTTTCGAACGTTGTTTGGCAAAGTTTCCACCCTGATGGACCAGTACCTGAATGAAGATGTGGCCAGACAGTTGATGGAGGAATATCCGCTGGATACAAAATCTGACCTGATCATTGAAGGGGCGGAAGAAGGCGCGGTCAGCTTGCTGCGACGATGGCCGGAAATGAAAGTGAAACTACACATCTGTTTGAACCAGCCCCTCCCTGCAAATATCCGGGCACTTGGCTGGAGGCTGTACCTCAACAATCCCAAATGTTAGTTTCTGGCTTTGTTTATGGTTCGTAGCTTGGTGATAAAGAGTGCTTGTTTAAGGTGCGATGGGCAGTCACCCTGTTAGGTCTAAACAATTGTGTCCTTTTAGCTATCCACAGGCTGCAATTTTAAGCTCTGCCCTTGGTTGTTAGATATCAAATGTATTGTAATGATTGTATTTGCAACCCCTGCAATTAAGAAAATGTCTACGGCAAAAAAGCATGCCATTAAAAAAACCCTGAATATAGTCGAAGGCAAAAAAGTGCTGTGGAGAATTAAAAACTCCACAGCAATCTCCACAGCATTACCGATTGCTGTGGGCAAATGCAGGGGTTGTATTTGTGATATATGAGCTGGATGTGAAAGAAGGAACCTGTAGCCAACACATAAATATTTTTCATTCTTTTTTTTTTTTTTTTTTTACGAGATCTTTTATATACACCCACACATAATGTCATATGCCATGGTGTTTGGGACTCATGTACTATTGGTGGAACATTTGTTAGAGTGTAAAACCACACTGAGTCTACTGATGAATATTGATTATACCAGTTAATGCTATATATGTAAGGGCAGAATTTACAAAAAGTCATTGCTTTTGTGTTTTGGATGCATATATGACTTAAGACTTACTGTGGCTTGAGACAGACAGACAAAAAATTATGATATCCAGTGAAACCTGTCTAAACCGGATCATGCAGAGGACCTAATATTTATCCGATTGCTTTTTAGAATTTAGAAAATTTGTGACCATGAAATGTGGCCGGTTTTGACAGGATTCTGGTTTGTTCAGGGTGATGTTTAAGCAGGTTTCACTGTATAAGTACATGGCTAGACACCTGTGTTTGTCTTAAATTATTAAATATAAATGGTAGAGAATTTTTATGTGACTAACAGATAATACCTTTTCTAAATTTAACTCCATTTTTAGCAAATTATTAAATATATATGGCTATTTAGTGAGACTTAGTGATTTCCCTAGACATTTTGCAAGGCATAATAATTAAACACTTTTGGGGTATTTTCACCATTTTCAGGGTAGTTTTTTAAATTAAAGACAAAAAATTTATTGAAAAATAAAAATTTAAATGTAATTAATATGCTTGCTTTAATAAATGACTGACAATAATAATTGTTTTGAGTGTTTTATAAAGGCAATTTTAGAATTAATTATTGAAAAAGGCTTGTTTTATCTCAGGGCAAGCATGGTACTGATTACGGCAAAACAGCATTAGACTATCAAGGCATGGTGCAGCACCATGCTGAAACAAGTTAGGCAAAACACTATATGAGTTACTAATGAATAAATACCTTTCCTAAATTCAGCACATGTTTTTAAAATTATTAAATATATAAGGCGTTCGAGGAAGTGAAAGTGTTAATTTGATAGACATTAATATTTGTATTTAATGTGACTAGTTTTATTTTCTTTTATCTCTGTTTCAGTTCGTAAGACGTATGTTGACATCCTGAACGGCAATCCGCGCAGTGCAATATCTCCACTAGATCTGGAAATTTCTCAGAAGTGTGAACAGTTACTGAACACAGAACCAACACTTTCAGATCTCAAAGGCTCTGTTGGTGAGTCATCATCAGTAAACGCAATGTATTCTAGTGAAATGTAGGAAACTCTTTCATGTCAAATTATTGTCTTTGATGCTGAATGAATGGTTAATGACACTCCATTTTGAATGAGTATGGTGTGTATTGTAAATTATATATCATATTATTATCAATGGCAGTGGTAGTTATTACACACACACACACATGTACGCTCACATGCACACACACACATGTACGCTCACACGCACGCACACACACATGTACGCTCACGCGCGCACACACATGTACGCTCACATGCACACACACATGTACGCTCACATGCACACACACATACACACACATGCACACACGCACACACATACACACACACACATACACATACATGTGTGCTCATACCCACACATGTATGCTCACACGCACACACACATGTACGCTCACACGCACACACACACACATACATGTACGCTCACACGCACACACACATGCTCACACACACACACACACACACACACACACACACACACACACACATGCGCACACACACACACACACACATGAATACAAGCAAGCATCATGCTTGCATACAGACACATGCACACAATCAGATACATGTAGACATGGACACATGTTGAGTTTATACAATATCAAATAAAAGATTTCAGGCTTATTGAAATATGAAAAAGCACGTTTTCTATTCATCACCATGGGATCCTGTCATGTTTTATACATTAAAGGTGCATTTTACGGCATGAAGGCTGTGTTGTCGTACCACCACACGAGGATGAGAACTAAGAGCAGGCTGCGAGACATTGACTACATGCTGGTCGTACCCTTCGTACTGGTGGCTCTTCCTAACCTCTCCAGGTGGGTGTAGTCTGCAGATCCTGTACAACCTATTTTTAAAGGTCCTCACCCTAGTTATATTAAGCAGTGTAAAATATTTTCGGTTTTTAATGTTTTAATCTTTAAATTATACATTACTTAATGTTTGGAATTGGTTGCAATTTCTGCCTTTTCTAAACTGAACACCAATTGTTTTTTAAATTATTAAATATATGATGTTTGGAATTGGTTGCAATTTCTTAAATATATGATGTTTGGAATTGGTTTCGATTTTTGCCAGAAAGCAAACCCAAACCCCAGCATATTTATGTCGGTTACATCATCTTAACTGGAGGAACAAGTACAGTTAACATTTTCTGTCACAACTGATTATGGATATTTATAATCGATTGACACATTGGTAGAGCCTAATTAGTCAATTGTCAATGGTACTTAACATTACATGCTTACATTTTAACAGTTTTAGCAAATCCAGTGTTATTCTGGTTTTGGTGTTTCATTTTATGTGTTTCATTTTATCAAGATTTGTTACTTTGTTAATATTGTATCTATTTGGCTATTTCTCATTCTAGCCAGTGCACCACGACTGGTATATCAAAGGCTGAAGTATGTGCTGTCCTGTCTATTGGATGATGTATATAAAAGATCCCTTGCTACTAATGGAAAAATGTAGTGGGTTTCCTCTCTGAGACTACATATCAAAATTACCAAATGTTTGACATCCAATAGCTGATAATTAATAAATCAATGTGCTCTAGTAGTGTCGTTAAACAAAACTTTTGTAATATTGTTGCTTTTTAATTTTACTCAGTCTGATACGGTATTTTCTACAAAACATGGTAATTCATTGCTTCAGTTAATACACATTCTGATATTGTTTTGTATTTCAGCTGTTGAGATCTTAATTTGTTTATGTTATCTAGAGCAGGGCTTCTAGATTATGGTAGCTGCACTCCCATGGTTAGTGATATTCAATGTTGGGCTAGTAAATAACTACTATTGCCATGACCGACGGCTAGTGAAAAAAAAAAAGAGTCAAATGCTGCAGTTAGGTCTATTTTGTAAATACATATATCCTGTCCCCACCACCACCAATTGTTAGTGTTTTTAAGCTCGAACTTCCTCTTTAGGTGTCATTTCTGATTATTGCTATTAATTAGTAAAATTATATTAACTTAAAGTAAAGTAGGGCTAATGAATTTTTAATTGTGGCTTGTAAAGTTTTAAAATCACTGATCCCATGGCTAGTGGATTATACAAAAATTCTAGAAGCCCTGTCTAGAGTGAAAAATAATAATGTAAACTCAGTTTTATAAATGCGTATCATTGACACAGGCGAGAACCAGCCCCTGGTAGAATTGTTGCACAGATGGTTGAAGAGTACTTAGTTTACTTGGATTCAAGACCTGGATATGTCATAGACTCTGGATCTGAGGTATGAGATCACTAGTTATTTGTTCACAGAATGCATTTTACACAAGCTTAGTCAGACCTGTCAACCTTTAGTCAAGAGAAAGCTGGAGGTGTGTGTTGAAAAAGCAGGAGATTTTGTCAAAAAGCAGGAGATTTTTTAAATTCACACAATTTAACTCAAAATCACAAGATTTAAAAAAAACATTATTACAATAAGTTATATGAATACTTTATAATGTCGTATATACTTCTTAAACTTAGATCTTGGCATTAAAAAAAAAAAAATGGATCCAAAAATACTAAGAACATGAACAAGAAAGAAATTTTTTTAATTAGTACATTTACAGTATTACACTTACGGCCTTACAGGTTGCGTTATATTATCATTTGTGGTTAGTGTACCTAAGTACCAAAGACAAATTTATATAAATCTTATAAATTAATATTCAGTTTTTACTATAATGAGGAACGATGGCGTGGTACTAAAATCATTATAATGATGCAATAAACATTGTATTTTCATTAATCATAAGTAAAACCTCATTACGGACATCGCATGAAATATACCGGAATTATACCCATTTCCGTGAGTAACTTTATGTCAATGTCAAACACAACATTTTTTAATTGTACAAAAATAATTTCTTGAAGTGTACCCTTATAACCAACATTTTACTGCACAAACATACAAAATTAACTGACACAAGTATGTTTATACAGCTAATTGGTTTTTTCGTTGTCTTGCTGTGACATGTGGATTTAACATGCATCGTGTGTATCGCTGTCAACTCGGAGTCTGGCAGTTCAGATTCGTCATAGTTGCATTATGTAATCCAGTGGGAAGACATTTTACAATTCAGAGGTGTTATTAGAACTAAATTGGATAGTTTTTTTTTTTTATATGGCAACACTGAATGTCAATACACAGCCTGTTGAATTAGCGGCAACACGCTTCGTAGCCATTACGATGACAACAAACATTATAATAACACGTAATTTTATAAACTCCATGTGCTTTTTTAACAATATAAATAGGCTATCCCACAATTCTCACTTCGGCAAAGGTTAAACAGTCGGGACAATTCGGCCTGTTACATTCTCAGAAGCCGAAAGTAGTCGACATTTTCCGAATGAGAAAAAAAGGCAGAGTTACTTCCCTTCTGTTATTTTGACAAAAGAGGATCGATTTTTTTTTATGCTTACAAAAATGTCATTTAACAGGAGAAACTGTCTCCCGCACAGGAGAAAGGAGATTTGATCAAATACCGGGAGACTCCCGCGGAATCCGGGAGGGTTGACAGGTCTGAGCTTAGTTATTACATTGTACATTCTTAATCGTTAGGTGGATAGTCACATTGCTAAAATATTGCAACTTTCAGTCGCGGAATATATTGTCACTAGAAATGTAGTCATCTTTGCTAATAGAATCTAAATTAGTTAAACTTGTAGAACTGTTTCAGTTGTGATTGACTTATATATTAAAGGCTTATGAAAAATTGCAATCATGGCTTTACTATAACTACAGTGAAACCTGTCTAAACCGGATCATGCTGGGGGATGTAATATTTATCAGATTTAGACATGATCCGGTGTTTAGAGGGTCGCTTTTTAGAATTCAGAAAATTGTGGGTCATGAAACTTGGCCAATTTTGACAGGATTCCGGTTTGTTCATGGTCTGGTTTAGACTGAACTTGCCAATTTCTTAAATGTAATAAATCCAAATGTAACTAAGGTTCTGAAGCTCCAAGACATAGTGACACATTTATATTAATGTGTAACTTTGATGTTATTATTGTAGCCCTTGCATTTCAGAAAATTACGTCAACAAAAACAAATGCTGAGAAAAAAATTGTTTGCGTTGGCATTTCTATTTTCAATCCATAGGCTAATATATTCTCACAATAATATATATTTCAGCCCCCCCCCCCCCCTCCAAAAAACCCCACCCCCAAAACCCCAAACAAGTAGACGTTTACATCAGCACTGGTAATTGTTGAGAAATAACATACAAGTTAACAAGATCAGAGATTTTACTGCAAAACAGTAGGCCTAATGTTGAAAAGTCATTACCTTCTGGGAGGGCAGGTAGTGGTAATTAAATTTTAAAATTTCTTTTTAGATGCACAATGAGGAAATGAAAGGATTTGTCGACAAAGTTGGAAGGTCACCTTCAAACTCTGTATCCAGATGTCAGCAGAATGATTTCTAAGACCTACGTCCCAGCCAAAGGTTTTTGTTATAATTATTACAATAATTTATGTCAAATATAGTTTTTTTTCTGGAATTGAATTTGATAGTACATAATTGTAATTAACTAAATTGCAAATAAGTCAATGTTAAAAGTGTTTGTATCATTTTGGCATGTTTAAAAAAAGACAATTGTTTTATGGATCATGGATTATGAGGTAGTAAGGAGTAGTTGGTGGGTCAATATTAATGCCGTAGCTGTATTTAATAAAGTGTTTGATGCTAAAATATAAAGATGAAATAATTTGATAGAGATGCATGCTGTTGTTCATACTGTTTATCAATTGTGAAGCATATGTTAATATAATCATCATTATCATGTTTACATCTTTTCATTGCTAGTCTCTATATAGATCTTCTTGTTTTTGTGTTTCACAGAGAAGATAGTGGCCACTGAAAAAGGTTCCCAGGCACTGCTCAATGAAGGACTGACCGGTCTCATCAGACCACTCATCAGAACTATGTTTGTAGGTAAGACGTGTTACAGAGATAGGGCGAGACGTAGCCCAGTGGTAAAGTGCTCGCTATTTCTCACTCCAGCCAGTGCACCACGACTGGTACATCAAAGGCAGTGGTATGTGCTATCCTGTCTATGGGATGGTGTATATAAAACATCCCTTGCTGCTAACTGAAAAGAGTAGCCCATGAAGTGGCAACAGCGGGTTTCCTCTCTCAATATCTGTGTGGTTCTTAACCATATGTCCGACGCCATATAACTGTAAATAAAATGTGTTGAGTGTGTCGTTAAATAAAACAATTCCTTCCTTGTTACAGAGATACGCATGGTCGTCATTTTTAGTGGAAAAAAGTGCCTGTGTGCCATAATAAAATGGCCTAAAACCAAGTGTAAAGTTTGTAAATGATTGACTCATATCAATTTATGTGGACACACCATAGTTGTGTGAATCATTGCATGCAAATGACCAATAAATATTTTCTTTACCATTAATCATATACCGTAAATTGTTGAACAGAGGCCTGCCTTGATTAGAGACCAGGGGCCTAATTCACAAAGATCTCTTAGGCTCTGCTAGACAGCACAGCATCCTCTTTACAAGTCTTTTAGCATTGTACTGCGAGATCGCAAAGTTACGAGAGTTTAGTGAATTGGGCCCCTGGTCTTAGAGCATCACGAAAACAAATAGAGATCTGCCTTGAATAAAGGCCGGGGTATGCTATTATAGCTTTGTGATGTTAATGAACACATTATACTCATCAGTGTAGTTCCATGGCGAGAACAACATGACAAGAGAAAGATTTATAAAAATCGTTTGGAAGTCTAAATTAGAAGATTATTTTACAGCAAGCATATGTTAGAAAATATTTACGGAAAAAAAAAAAAAAGTCTGCCTTGGATAGAGGCCTGTCTTTAATAGTTGCCGGGTCTTGGAGCATTATGATAAAAAAATGTAAGCCTAAACTTCTGTTCAGTGATTTACACTACCTTAGTTGTTAATGGTTAGTGAGAGACATGTTCGTGTATAGTGGATTTATATCAACATTAAACCATTAAAGGGACATTCCTGAAGTTGCTGCATTGTAAGATGTTTTCGACTAATAAAATATTTCTACGATTAAACTTTTAAATGTATTTTCTTGTTTATAATATCAGTGTCTGTATATTCAATGTGTTTCTGGTCGTCTTAATATTTGCAAGAAGCCCATACTGGATTTTGTCTTCAAATAATTTTGTACATACGAAAAAAATATATTTTAGGAAATAAAATGAAATTTAACCTACTGCAAATATTAGAACAATCAAAAGCACGTTTAATATACAGCCACTAATATTTTATGCAGAAAAATGTATTTGATATCTAATTACAATCATTAAAAAGTCTTTGTCGATAACATCTTAAAAATTGCAGCAAACTCAGGAATGTCCCTTTAAAATTCACTCTGGGTGGGAGCTGATACTAAGATGTGAACTCATCAGCCATCATAATTAAGGCTGATGGCTTAATAATTATTCGACCGAGGCCAATGCAGCCAATTATGTATTTTTATTATAAGACCAAAAATATATCTTATTGTTTCAGGTTATCTGAAAAGCGAGACCTTGCTGTTTGTGTGGGACCAGTATGTCATTGGACTTGACGTAGCTGGGTTTTCTAACGAGTGGCTTGCGGTCATCACAGCAACCATCTTTGGTCTTCTGGCTGACAAGCTGCAGGATGCCCAGAGTGTAAGAACAATGAAATAATTTGTATAAAAAAATACTGTGTATTAAAATAGCTACATTGTGGTACACATCAAAGCTTTGTGAACTAACAGACTTTCTAGTGTATGTTTTTTTTTTTTTTTTTTGTTCAGGCATCTTTGCAGGGGTAGGTATTAGGGGTTAAAACAGTCCTTGCTCAAGCAAATTATATTTTCCAGGGGAGCATGACACGACCCCCCTCCCAAAAAAAAAAAAAAAAATTCACTCACCACAGTCTAGACACCCTCCTGCTAAAATTCTTGCACATGTGCCATTAATAAATGAAGTGAATTGGCATATAAATTAATGCCTCTCCACAAAATGACATTACATGATGATTATTTCATAATAATATTAATAAAATTGTTTAAATTTGATATAAAAATTGCTATAATAAATAGTTCACAGTTTGTAGTATTTTTGTTCTCCTGTAAATGATGTGTGTAATGGAAAAATTAATTATTTGTTCACAGCCCTCAGCACTGGAGAATGTTTTGATGAAAGAGTGTCCACGTTTGACTGTATCACAGTTTCAGTATGAGGTCAGTGTACAATACTGTACTAGTGGTGCTCCATTTGATTAAATTCCTCACACATTTCTCATATACTCATGTGACTGAATGAAATACAAACTTTGTGATTGACTAAACCCAGGTGCAATACGGGATTACTTCTAGTTCTGTATTTATTGATGGACTAATGAATAGGTTTACGGTTATATTCAAATTATGTTTATTCTTATTTGATGATTAGTAATAATATCTTTTTTTCATGCACAACTGATATATATATTATTTTAATAGAATTTATATGAGAAAATGAAACCCTGTTAAAAATATATCTATTTTAAAATTATTTGATTAACAAAAACCTTTCTTGTATGTTTATTTACGATTTAATATTTTTGGTATAGCGAAAACAGATTTTCAAAGCACAATTAACATATCAGTAATTACAGTATTATTCAATGAACAATTGGTTAGTACAAAGTATTGAATGGTTATAGAATTTCATCCGATTCTTAACACTGTGGTGTTAGCCCACTCTTAATACACCAATAATCTGGCACAAGTATATTTAATAAACAATACACAATTAACCCTTGTGGTGTATTATGTCTTTCCTTATACTAGCAGACCGTCAGTGCCTATGTGTTGGATATCCTCATTGTAACAGCTAGTATAATTACTTCTATATATCTCAATTTATAAAACAGTGGGGGTTTTCTGCATACCGGTAGTAAACTATGATATTGAAATGTTGTTTTTGTATTGCAAAATATTTGTGATTATGTTGATTACAGAAATATTTGTGATCTGAACAAATATATATATTTTTTTTTTCAAAATATTTGTAATATGTTTATTACAGAAATATTTGTGATGTGTTTGTTCCATTCATATGTGACCAAATATAGCTTTATTTTACAGATAAAACGACACCACTATCGTGATTTGTATGCAATGCTGACACATGACCAGAAAGCAGCAATGCCAGTACTGGATCCAACACAAGGTAACTTCACTACTGAATCTCTCCTCTATTTATGTAGCAAACTGAGTAGAATTTATGTCAGTATCAAGTTTTACGACCCGGAGTTAAGAGCTAATTTACCTACCGTTAATTTTTAATTTATAGTATACAAGATACAATTTAAAGTTTAAACAATTGTATAAAACACCAATTAAAATTTTATAATAATGTTGCATATGTTTGTTTATTTGTCATACATCTTTGTTTGAATATAAATGTAAATATACAACCATTAAGATAGTCACTGACAATAACCTGTTAAATACTATTCTGAGAATGTTAATTATATAAATATGCAGCCATTAAGATAGTCACTGACAATAACCTGTTAAATACTATTCTGAGAATGTTAATTATTTAAATATGCAGCCATTAAGATAGTCACTGACAATAAGCTGTTAAATACTATTCTGAGAATGTTAATTATAGTCACTGACAATAACCTGTTAAATACTATTCCGAGAATGTTAATTATGTAAATATACAACCATTAAGATAGTCACTGACATAACCTGTTAAATACTATTCTGAGAATGTTAATTATATAAATATGCAGCCATTAAGATAGTCACTGACAATAACCTGTTAAATACTATTCTGAGAATGTTAATTATAGTCACTGACAATAACCTGTTAAATACTATTCTGAGAATGTTAATTATAGTCACTGACAATAACCTGTTAAATACTATTCTGAGAATGTTAATTATATAAATATGCAGCCATTAAGATAGTCACTGACAATAACCTGTTAAATACTATTCTGAGAATGTTAATTATGTAAATATACAACCATTAAGATAGTCACTGACAATAACCTGTTAAATACTATTCTGAGAATGTTAATTATGTAAATATACAGCCATTAAGATAGTCACTGATAATAAATAACCTGTTAAATACTATTCTGAGAATGTTAATTATGGGTAATATACTGCTGATAGCTCATAGTATTTTCATTGTTTGTTTTTACCACCCTTTATAACATGAAATGTTTCAAATTGCATGTTTAATAACATTTCAGCTGAAAATCCACCTTGGCGTCACTGGCACAATGATCTGATACCTCCGTACACAAAACCGCAAGACAGACGCAAAGCGAGGGAGGAGAGAGAAGCAGAGAGAGAACGGTAAATAACAAACAGTGTTCTGTCTAATTGGACAGTTTGCATAATACAAAAAAGTGTAAAATGTTGCATGATCTATGAAAAAAAGAAAGAAAGTTTACATAGTATAATCAAAAACTAATAAAAATGAAATTTTAGCAGAGATTTGGAGAACATTTGTCATACATCCCATTCACCCCAGCTCCCTTACTCTCAAGCAAGGAACATTATGTTCAGTATCGTGTTGCAATTCAGTACACAAATTTTAGAAATCGGTATAAAATTTTAAAACATTAAACAGTAGTTGCTAATCAGTTTTCAGTTGACAAGAAATATCACTAATCGAGATTTTGAAAACAAAATGTTTCCTGTCAAGTGTATATTACTGCTAGTAGCTTGCAAACAGTGATGTATACTAAAAATGATTACAGTAACATATATTTTATTCTTGGAATATTTTATATATACATTTTTATTCTTACAAATTTTTAAGGTGTAGACTCAAGGTTTAATAAAGTCTTTCCCTGCAAATAGAACATAATTAGAACTGGGAAAACTTCACCAAATTTTTGAGTTTGGACATTTATAAGCACAGACCCAGATATCATTTCTATTAGACAATGTGTTTCTTTTTTATTTGTAGACTTCTTCAGCAGCAGAGAGAGGCAGAACAAGCTAAGAGAGATCTTGATGACAAAGAAAGAAAGTCAGTGATAAAAATACTATCGTATTATTTTCTAGACTGGTGAATATTACAAATAGCTACATGTACATGGATTCTGTCTATGAATAGGTGGATTTGTTTTTCAGAATGAATGGATATTTATAGGTATTTATTTTGTCAATGCATGAATGGATTTTGTCTAGCTATTATGGGTTACCATTTGCTTCTGTTGGCACCACAAGCTCACTACTACTTCTACTACTACTAATAATAATATGGAAAAGCAAGCTATCCTTGACAGAGTGGATTTTTTAGTGACATTTACAAAACAAATTACTGTCAAACCTGTTAAGCAGCCGTCTAAAGTAGTAGTATAGTACTTCTTAAAACAGATGGTTGCTGCCTAATACTGGTCAGTTTGAATTATTAAATGGTTTAAAAGATAGTTAGGTGGACTCTTCAGACAGGATGTTGCTTAAGCAGGTTATACTGCAATAACAGACTGCCAGAGTGAGAGAGAGAGAGAGAGAGAGAGAGGGGGAGGGGAAAAGAGAGAGAGAGGGGGGGGAGGGAGGAGAGAGAGTGGGAGGGAGGTGGGAGAGAGAAAGAGAGGGACAGAGAGAGAGAGAGGGACAGAGAAAGCGAGAGATAGGGGAAGGGAGAGGGAGAGAGAAAAAGAAAGATGGAAGGAGATAGAGTGATAGAGAGAGGAAGGGAGAGAAAGAGGGAGGGAGAGAGTGAGATAGAGAGAAAGAGGAAGGGAGTGAGAGAGAGAGATAGAAGTGATTGCCAAAGAAAGACAGAGAGACAGACTGAAGGGAGAGAATAGAAGAGAGATGGTTGGAGGGAGAGAGAGAGACTGATAGATTGATTGTTAATTGTAATGGTGAAATGTATAATTTCAGGGAGGAGGAGGATGAGTACATGCAGGTGGTTGCGGCGGAGAGAGCGAGACTGGAACAGGAGAGAATACAGCTGGAGGACCAGCTTCACGAGGTATGCGGCACTGCAGTTAACTATATCTTCCTCTACTTATGACTGTTTCAGAAATACTCTAAGTACAATGAACTACACCTTCCACCTAATGGTTTACAAATAATCACATGGGCACTGAGTTGTAGAGCTACATCCCACCTAAAATGTTAATAAAGTGAGCTTAATATACACTTTATGTCAGATTCTCCATGAGGCCATACCTTGGCACCAGACAAACACCTATTATGTAAAAGATCTTTGAGCAAAAGCACATATACATGCTGACAATTGGTACCTCACTTTTTAGCCTCTGATTAACTACTGTATTAGGTATTGCATTATTTTTACATAGGACAATTATTCATTCATTTCAACTTTTTTCCGTGCTTTTATCCAATTAAGGTTCAGGCATGCTGTCCTGGGCACACACATCAGCTATCTGGGCTGTCTGTCCAGGACAGAGGGTTAGTTGTGTAGTGGTCTTACACCTACCCATTGAGTTGTTAAAACTCGCCCTGGGTGGGAGCTGATACCAGTCTGCGAACCCTGTACCTACCAGCATTATGTCCGATGGCTTAACCAGGACACCACCGAGGCTGGTGGACAATTATTATTAGTCCTCTACCAGTCCATCCAGACAGAAGCACAGAGACAAAACCCAGTTTTGCAGAGTTATGACCCCTGAACGTTTGTTAGGCCCATGTATTACTTTAGTAGTATTCTCAGAATGCTTGTTTGTTTTTGTTTTTTAAAACTGTTATGGAGTGATATTTAATGTTATTATATTTAATTTTTGTAGGAAAGAAGGCGTCGTCTTGAAGCAGAGCAGAGAGCAGAGGAAGAACTTCAGAGGTTGCGCATGGAAGTGGAAACCTTGAAGAGACAGAAACCTGTATGTTATCACCAGCTTTACATAATTACCTAACTTGCCATGGATTAGTAAAAGAAGCAAAATATGATGTTGAAAACATAACTGTCCAGTAATTCATTTACCCCCCCACCCCAAACATTGTGATACAGTGGCAATATGTAGATTGGACTTTTTGCTTAAATATACTATTATACAGGATCCTAAAGAGAGCAAGCTTGTAAGTCCAATGATAAACAAACAGGAGACCGGCGGATTGTATATGAAAAGGCCATTTATTCAAAACGACAGTTAGTTATATGTAACACAGAGTACACAAAACGTATGTTTATACTCTAATCTTTGTGATGAGTAAAGAATGGTCTTAGGTGGGGTTCAGATTAATGCACCTTAGGGGCTTTTCATTTCACAATCCCATGTCCCCATGCACAATAACCAGGAACATTCTTTTGTGGAAATAGTTCCCTTCTGGCCAAATTATTAAATTGTAATAAAATTGTACCTGTATAAAAGGCATTAAAGCAAGTTTTAATTTACATTTAGGTGTACATGTATAAAAATAAACTATCCATGCCTCCAATGTGCTCTAGTGGTATCGTTAAACAAAACAAACTTTTTTGTACTTTTTTTTTGTATCCATGCCTAATTGAGCTAATCATGATTCTTCCACATTCAGCTTATTATCAGATACAGATGACAAGTACTGTATAATTTTATATGACAGTTATTGAAATAATTTAAGTTTTAGTACTGTAACTGAAATTTTTTGAAATTGTTATAAACATTACTCAAAAGCAACATTATTGTCAACTGTAATATATATTAAAAATTTATCAGTTAAATTTAAAGTTTAATTGTTTGTTGTACACAACTATAATAAGTATTGAATATTTTTCAGAAATCCCCAGCACCTTCTGTTTATAGTGTTGCATCATACATGAGGTGAGTAAGGTCCTATATTTCTATTATTAAATTATAATATATTAAAGTATATTTCTTACACATTCGTTATTATTTATAACACATACATGTTAACATTTTAAAGACATACGACTGGTCATCAATGCCATACCATCCCATGAAAAAAAGGAACGGTCTAATCAATCACTCCGTGACGTACAAGATAACCTGAAATTGACTTGTCTGTGAAACACAAGTTAACTATAAGCGCAAGGGCCGTAAATAGGTTTGAGTTGAAAAAGGCATTTAAATTGATTTTAAAACTGATTTTTTTAGGAAAAGTAAGAAATACAATACAACATTCGTGTCCGTTAGATACCATTTATCTTACAACTCGTTTAAAAACATATCCAAATAATTTTCGCTTGTTAAGATACCTTTTAAAAAACTTGTTCTAAGATAAATGTTAATTAATGGCCACTCAAGTAGTATTCTCTGTGGATAATATATTTCTCTGCCCGCTTCTGAGCATAATGTAAATCAATTTCTGCTTGTATTGTGCTAACTGTATTTAGATTAACTGAATATACACAACCCAGTTTATGAAATATAATTAATATTTCATGTTTTTTTTATTAAAATTCATATTTAATTACATGTAATGATAATAACTTAGTGATAATAAATACAAAGTGACTTATGTGTATTAATTTTTTGTGCCTACAGTCGTGTACTCTTGCCGCCACCACCGACCCCAGCCTCTCACATTTCGAGTCTTCCAGTGATCCAGGAAATGCACACGCCATCCCGACAACAAACACCCGCTGACCAGACGGACACGTTCATGTTCGACTTCATCAGGAGAATGAGAATCAGCATGGACAAAAGTAACATATTTATCTTAAAGGTTAACTTAGAATAAAGTAAAGTTAATACCAGACAAAACATGTTTTGCCAAGTTGTAGTCAAATATCAGATGACATTATGTATGTTTGAAAGGAAGGAAATGTTTTATTTAACGATGCACTCGTCATATTTCATTTATAGTTATATGGCGTTGGATGATTACCAATAAAGGCTAATTCAATTTTAATTTTATTTAAAATCCTGCATTAAAACTGTTTTTTGGCTAAAATGGAAAAATGACCCTAGAATAGTGATGTAACTTTATGAGGCTTTTCGCTGACTGCAGTTATGTAATGATGTACTGATGACAGTCACGAATGATGTCACATTATTAATAAGGATGTCATCCTTGTTTTGAATAAAGTCAGGAATGTTTAGCAGTCAGTTTGACAATTTGCGATGCGTACTTGAAAGCAAAAGTAGGAATAACACTTTTTATTCGTTATTGGGAATAGAAAGTATAGAGTAAATTAGATTTATACAGAATAGCTCATAGTTAATACATTATTGATAAAGTTAACTTTAAAAGTTGTAAATGTATGTATGTATATGCAGGAGTTATAAAAACTTGTTTTTGATCCATTGGCTATTTGTGAGTTATTTTTTAGTTCCTTGGTTATGACTGAGAAATATTTTTATATACACTGATAAGATAAAACACAGCTACTAAAGAAGAAATTAACGGCATTGTGCATGAACCTAATACATTTTTCACTGATGCCATCATTCAGAGAGAGCATGACTCCCAATCATGAATACTAATCCCAATTAAAAACTTTATGTACTTGTCACAATCAATTTTTAATTTGTTTTTCCTTTTAACATACCATCAAGTATGACCAAAGTAATTATTTGTTACCCTGACTGTGCAATTCACATTTGAATTTACCACTGTGTTTTGTCTGTAGTTGCACATGGCGAGGGAAGTGACAGTGAAGTGTTGAACCGAGCTACTGAAGGTTACGTCCGGCAAAACATTGAGGACCTCAAGAAAGCACAGGTAAGTCATAAGAGCCAAAATGCACCATATTAAATTATTATGTACTAAATTATTTTATAAATGGAAAGGCACACTGAACGATCATGTAAAATGATAATATTTATAGTTTGTATTTAGGCTAACTGCATTAGCTGTTGTCTCTGCAGTGATTTGTGCTGTAATATGAATTCACTGAAGGCATTTGCATTTTCCTTTTCTATGTGTTAAGCAAATGCTTATTTAACAATACAAAGTGTTGATTAGTTTTGAAAGTACGAGTAGATGGGTGTTTGACAGTAAACCACTATGACCTAGCTAGTACCTCGAAGTTCTTGGGTTGTTTTGATGTAGACTTTTGGTAGGTGGCAACTAAAAAACCCATCTTTCCTCACACATGACATATAATTAGAAGCTAGTACAATACAATATGGTAATTAATTAATGAGATATCAACACTTGGGATCAGACAGATCTCCATGAACCGTGGCTCATTGCATGTTGCAAACATTTGCAAGTGTGACAGTATTGATTAAAATATGCATAATTAAAGCAAAGATAATGAAGTAAGTTTTCTTGTCAGGGAAAAAGCCAATACATGACCTTGTATTTTATGTTGATTCTAGCTTAATTTCCTGGTGTATATAATATTGTTTTAATCTCAAATTCAAATTAATATTTTTATCTTTTGCCTGACTGACTTATAAAAAAAAATTCTTTGTCATGAATTATTTATTTTCATCCTGTTTGCAGTATAATAATAAAGGGTCATATGAAAAAAGAATAAATAAATAAAATATGGTTATGTAAGAACATATTAAATAACAGTCTACTCTTTCATATTGTATTATGTGGAATTTAAAAAGATTTAATGATGGCTTGTTTAATTGAAGCCATTAGGTGTAAAACATTGTGGTACTTGTAATTTTGTAAGTTATAACACATGGTTTTTTATGTGAATTTACTCACACCCACTTTTCCCAATAATTTACCAGTAATTGAAAGTGACTGGGGAAAAAAAGAGAACAAAATTCATTGCATCTACTGAGTGGAATAAAATTGTGTATCCCATTGTACCATGGGTAGACACTTTAGTAATGCAGTGAATAAAGTTCCTGGTGGATTAGGTAACAGCAAAAAAAAAAAAAAAAAAAAAAAAAAGAAACTAGAAAAAGTTAAATAATTAAATAAATAAAAAATAATGATGGTAATAAAAAAGAAAAAAGTTAATATAAAAAAAGAAAGAAAAAGAAGCAAAGGAATATATTTAAGGATGGCTTTATGAATTCACAGCAAATAAAATATGTTGTCGCATGAAGTCCAGTGGGTCATGAAGGGATCTAAGTTTTCCCATCCCAAAACATGTCCCATAACTAACAATCAATGATTGTGCTAGGATCTGTCCTATGTATGGAAAACTGCATGTAAAAAACCACTTACTGCAAATTTTACTAGCTGTGACAGGTGTTTTCTCTCTCACTGTAGTTTAAAACATGCTCAGGTGTCATTAAATAAACCTTCCTTTCCTTTCCAATATGTTTATTTATTCTGCGACCTCCTACTTGCAGTATGAAGTGTTTGGAAAGCGCCTGAATCCCGGAGAGTTTGAGTTGATGACACCACAGCAACAGCAGGAGGCCAGTGACAAGATGATGCAACTCATTCAACGATGGCGGGAAGACCGGAGGGCGGTCGAACTGGGAATCTAGCAGTGATGGGAGCCATCAAACATGGAGTCTGCGTTACATTAACCATGAGTGTTATATAGATTACTACACGCACACGGCTTGGAATAGGAAGTCAAATATGGCCTGCTGTTATTAGTATTTTTTAAATAGCAGGCTGAAAGAAATATGGCCTGCTAAGAAAAAAGTATGACCTGCTGGAAATAAAACGGCACGGTGTGAGTTTTAGGTTTGAGACAGTGTGTGGAAAGTTAGGACCTCTGAGGTGTATTTTAGAGCATTATAAAATTAAAATATAACAGACTCTATGAGCCTAGCCTCAGCTAAATAGAAGATGAGATGATCGTACATACATCTGTCTCTTGAAAAGGGATCTTCAATTTTTTTGTAATTTTAGCAGGTGAATTTTTATTTCATCTGCTAGGTTTAAAAAATGGACTGTTAATGCTTTTCACAGGCCTCTATTTCAAGCCCTGAACGAAGTTTTGTTTCCCATAGTATCTGATCTAATGAAAGTGAGGTCAGACACAAACGAGTGTAGTATTTTATATATTACCCACCTTTAAGTAACATAAAATCCGACAGTTACTTCCAACATTGATCAGGTTGGTAATAAATATTAATTTAGTGTGGATTTTATCAGACGAAATTCTCGTCAGTTTGAAAAAAGCTTGAAACACAGCTGGTAGAATCCACAAGACTTGGAGTCTTAACAGTTAAAGTGACCATTAAAAAAAATGAAATGGCAAATAATTAATTTAAAGTGAAAATATAATAGAGATAGGATTCCTATTGGTTCTGAAAAACCTGGAACCCAACTAGGAATTTGTATAGTCGAAACCTAGTTATAAAAAACACTCAAGGAACCTATAAACATGATCTTTAAAACAGCAAGTGGTGTTTAGGTACAGGTATAAAACAAATACCTGTATATATGTTTGCAGAAAGAACATGTCTGAATTTTCCTATAAAAGAGATGGTTGTTAAACAAGGTGTCCTTTACAACAGGTTGAACTTCAGTAAGGAAACCACACCGCAGCTGACAAGTTTGTTTTTTGTAATTACTATTACATATCAGCATTTGGTGTACTTCCATTCATTACCATATATATACCTGATATTTCCATTTCAATAGAGGATCAGACAACTTGGATGTGAACTGGAGACAGTTTTAGAAGACAATAACACTGATAGGGACCATATTTACAGAATATATTATTCTAAAAGTCGCACACAGATAGAGACACACACACACAAATGCATATCCTTGCCAAAAGTGTAACATGCGAAATTGCAAATTATGTGGCCCTCCCACCAATCAACTGTAATTACACATAGCTGATTTACATACTACCACTCTCCACAATACACAACACCGACAACATGCACCAAGAACATAGTATCATAAATAGTTTCTAAGCCACCAGGACAACAGTACCATGTGTGAAGAGTATAGGATATGGGTGAGGTGTAGATAGCAGTCAGTATAATGTGCTTGGTGATGGGGCAACTTTGTTTTGAATAAAATCATTTCCTTTAGATCCACACATGTACTTATGCCGTCACCGTTACCCGTTCATATATCCTACACAGTCACACACACACATAGCACACACAAAACAAAGAAACACAAAACAAAGACACACAAAACTCGCACCACACTGTTTGGAAGGAAGGAAAGAAATGTTTTATTTAACAGTGCACTCAACACATTTTATTTATGGTTATATGGTGTCAGACATATGGTTAAGGACCACAAACAGATACTGAGAGAGGAAACCCGCTGTTGCCACTGTCATGGGATACTCTTTTCGATTAGCAGCATCATCCCACAGATGGGATAGTACATACCACGGCCTTTGTTACACCAATTGTGGAGCACTGGCTGGAACGAGAAATAGCCAAATAGGGCCACCGACGGGGATCGATCCTAAATCGGAACATCCCTTTTAGTATTACTTGTACATGTACTTTAAATATAATTTCATAAACCTCAGAGTGTCTTGGTAAAAGATGGGCATCTTGAAGAGCATGGAATTAAGTCTAGCTCAAGTCCCCAATTTGACTTGAGCTTTCATGTTAACTTGAGAATGTAGTTTTGGTGCAAGATTTTTAAAACTGTTTTTACTTCCCATCTATCTAATACTTAAAGGGACATTCCTGAGTTTTCTGCATTAATGTTTCTGACTAATAAAATATTTCTATAATTAAACTTACATATTAAATATATTCTCTTGTTTAGAATATCAGTGTCTGTATATTCAATGTGTTTCTGGTTGTCTTAATATTTGTAAGAAGCCCAAACTGGATATTGTCTTCAAATAATTTCGTTCATATGAAATTCTTTTTTTTTTAGGAAATAAAATGAAATGTAACCTAGTACAAATATTAGAACGATCAGAAACATGTTTAATATACAGCCACTAATATTTTATGCAGAAAAATATATTTGATATGTAATTACAATCGTTAAAAAGTCTCTGTTAGTCGATAACATCTTAAAAATTGCAGCAAATTCAGGAATGTCCCTTTAAAAGACATCAGGTACGTGTGCAGGGGAGTGGGATGGGATTTGGGGGTCGAAGCCTCCCTGCTCAAAGTTATTATTTTTTTTTTTTTTAAATATATTTTCTGGGGGAGCATGACTTGGGCCCTCACTAGAAACTTCACTTGCCTCAGTCTAGGTTCGCCCCTGCATAAATTCCTGCACACATACATACCAACTAATTTTGTTCTGGAAATGATAGTTATTCGCAAAGTACATGCTGAAGTAGAACTTCTTTGTTTCAAAAGAAATTAATTTATTTACTTTTTATATTTTTTTTATATCGTGTTGTATAGTGCCAATCTTTACATTTTGATAATATTTTGTTCATTTATTCATATATTTATTAGCATTTACATTTATGTATATACTAATCATTTTAGCATTTGTTACATTTGTATTTTTATGACAACATTCCAGAAATAAAGTATGTGGTGTGGTGTTTTCCCAAGCCACCATTAAATTTGTTTACATTTCATTTGTCATTTGTTTTCGTATGCAATTAAACAATGTTTGTCTTTATAAAGCTATTCAAATATGTGACATAATTTATATTGATTTAATGCTAAAAGGTTCTGTGCTACCGAATAATATGCAAATAAGCGATTTATGCTATAAACCGATATGCAATAAAGTGGATTCGACTATACAATGTACATGCCTATAGTATGGTATAGAAAGTTAAAGTTTGTTTTGTATAGAATATGACACCACTGGAGCACATTGATTTGTTAATGATCAGCTATTAGATGTCATTACAACTGTCTTAAGGGCAGAGTGTAGCCCAGTGGTTTTAGCTGTCGCCTGATGCGTGGTCGATTTAGGATCAATCCCAGTCAGTGGGCCTATTGCACTATATCTCGCTATAACCAGTGAACCACAACTGGTATACCAAAGGCCATGGTATGTGCTGTTCTGTCTGTTGGATGGTGCATATAAACGATCCCTTGCTACTAATGGAAAAATGTAGCAAATTTTCTCTCTAAGACTATATGTCAACAATTACCAAATGTTTGAGATTAGACAAATAAGTCGCAAAGAGTTGCAGTCCTGGCTACAGATTTTCGAAGCTGTCTTTGTGCTACAATATCGTAAAACTGTTGTATGCTATGATGTTACAATGTCGCTTGCCATACCCATAGGCGGTTTTACGATATCGTAGCACTAAGATAGTTTCGAAACTTTGGTTCGAGCTTTCCGAGTGAAGGATGTATTGTCCTTAGGCACTGGTAATTCTCTTGTAGATTATGTCCTTAGGCACTGGTAATTCTCTTGTAGATTAAGCACCTGACGGGGACATTGAATGAAGGAAGGAAATGGTTTATTTAACGACGCACTCAAAACATTTTATTTATGGTTATATGGTGTCGTACATATGGCTAAGGACCGCACACAGATATTGAGAGAGGAAACCCGCTATCGCCACTTCATGGGCTACTCTTTGATTAGCAGCAAGGGATCTTTTATATGCACCGTCCCACAGACAGGATAGTACATACCACGGCCTTTGTTACACCAGTTGTGGAACACTGGCAGGAATGAGAAATAGCCCAATGAGTCCACTGACGGCAATCGATCCTAGATTGATCGTGCATCAGGCGAGTGCTGTACCACTGAGCTACGTCACGCCCTGGTACATTGAATGATTCATAGGAACAGTCACAGGCTTAAAACTTCCTTTTGATTCTGGCTTCAGTGGCTTGTGCAGAGATACAATTTTGAATCTAACTGTTTTATAGTTCAGATTTAGTGCTAGGCCTATGCATTAAACTGTTAGACAATTTGGGGGGGGGGGGGGGTGCAAAACATTTTAAATTGCGCTCATTACTTTAAGATGTTTTTGTGTGTTTTGTTAAAACCCAAGAATGTTAAAATATTTTTAGAATGCTGAGAATTTGGTCCATCATTCTGACAGAAAACCAGCTCGGGGTGGATGGGGGGGGGGGGGGGGATGAGGGTGGGGGATGATCATATGAAATTTATATGTTAAAGGGACTGACCCTACAGGCGTGGATCCAGGGTGGGGAGTGCTGGCCCACAATTGAAGATAATGCATCCCTTCGTCTTATTTTAAAAGCAAATTAATAGGCCCAAATTTTTAGGTGATCCCTCCAGTTGCCAGGGCCGTAGCTAGCGGGTGGGGATGGGGGCAGTTGCCCCCCCCCCCCCCCCACTGAAAAATATTTGGAAAAAATTATAGAAACTTAAAGAAAATTCTCTTCTTAACCGTTTAAGTTTTTACACTATTAACTACTCGGTTGCGCCCCCCCCCCCCCCCCCCCCCAAAAAAAAAAAAGGAAGAAAAAAAAAGAAAAAAAAAAAAAGGCCTAGCTACGGCCCTGGTTGCTGGCATCTTCCTACGTCTATGCATTCTGTTTTATCTCTCTGTTATTTCAAAACCGAAGCGACTACAATACTAATTAAGCTATTTTTAAAATCCAAAATGCTTTATATTCAATGCTGAATGTCCGTTACATCACGATCTTCTAAAAACAATGTACAGTTTTTCTGGTTGAAAAGTACAATTTCTTATTTGAGAATAATAGTTTTGTACAATGTGCATATTGGTCATAGATAAGTTGTCTTAATCATAATGTCAAAAGAAACTCAAGACCGTATATATATTTTTATATTATTTTTTATTTTTTTGGTGCGACCGTTTGCATGTGTGTCTCCATGTTTTGACGATATTAGGTATCTGTACGTAATCTACCATGCAATGTTTTAAGGGACCCTGCATCTTTAAGCGCTTATATTGTGCAATGCTATTAAAACGATTTAATTGTCCCAGAACTACAGACAGTGACCTGCTGCACCTGGCTGTACTGAATTCAATATGTCTAATCAACTGCCTATTTACAGGTCATTTGCTAATGACATCGGGAATAAATAATTTATAACACGCTTTGGTAGCTGTAGCACGTATACGTTCCGTGCAAGGTCACACTATCTGACTCGAGAGCTGTGATTATAAAAGCCTGAAAGAACCGGGGGGTTGGGAAGCACAGCCCCAGCTTGGAAGACGATCATTTTAAAAACATTTTTGGTCTTTCTATACATAAGGGGGCGGGACGTAACCCAGTGGTAAAGCGCTCATCTCAAGATGTGCGGTCGGTTTAGGATCGATCCCCGTCGGTGAGCCCATTGGGCTATTTCTCGTTCTAGCCAGTGCCCCAGGACTGGCATATCAAAGGCCGTGGTATGTGCTATCCTGTCTGCGGGGATGGTGCATATAAAAAATCCCTTGCTACTAATGGAAAAAATGTAGCAGGTTTTCTCTCTAAGACTATACGTCAAAATTAACAAATGTTTGGCATCCAATAGCCGATGATAAATAAATCAATGTGCTCTAGTGGTGTCGTTAAACAAAAACTGTTTTCTCTACATAAAGATAATTTTAATCTGCCTTATAGCCCCCTCCCCCAAACTAAAGATTGTTCCCTGTACTAAAGTTTAAGCCCGTACATTTCAGAAATCGTTAATACAAGCCTTTATTATATTTTTAATAATTATTTCGGGGGGGGGGGGGGGGGGGGGTAGGGAGCATTTTGTTTTAGTCTATTCATTAAAACGCTGGCGCTCTTTATACATACATGATATATTCATTTCGAATATATCGAAGACATTTGTAGACCTACTAAAACCTTGTTGAGTAAAAAAAATATATATATAAATTACAAAAGAATATTTTTTACTTTTATCACTGTATATCAGTTACTTCAGTACAATACATTTTCTGCAGTCGCGTGTGTCGTAAAAAAGAACATCCCCATACCAACTTTATTGATCGTTACTCTGACATAACCCAGACGTAACCTATACGTATACTGTATAAATTATATAACATTATCAACGCAATAATTTTAGTAAATGTATAATAGCTTGTTAACACCCGACAAGCGGGTGCTATATTCCAAAGGTTTGTGTTACAAAAAAAAGTTTGTGTAATACCACCATCACCCCCCCCCCACCCCCCCCCCCCAGCCCCCCAAGAAAACCCCCACAACATAGCGACAGACTTATTTGTTTAAAGGCAGCTGACGATAACCGTTAACAACAAGACGTGAGCTTATTAAAACTGTAGTTGTTTGTATTTTGCACTAGAAAAAGATATGATGTGGTGAGGTGAAATTGTGAGTTTATTAAAACTGTAGTTGTTTGTATATTGCATTGGAAAATGAGATTGCAACTTCAATAAAGATTTTTGTTTGGAGGGTACTGTCTCTCTCTCTCTCTCTCTCTCTCTCTCTCTCTCTCTCTCTCTCTCTCTCTCAAGTGTTGACAAAACCATAAATAGCCGTGCTGAGGTGTCGTTAAGCAAATATTCATTTCCTTTCTTGATTTCAGATCGTTTAACTATTCTCGTATCCCTCATTTCTACCCACTCATTAATTTATTAAATGTAAAGAAAAAAAAGCCCATAACCAAGAGATTTGCCACATGAGCATTAACTATGCATAAAGTAGCACCAAAAATAACTAGAAATGTCTAGTGAAAGAGGAAGAACAGTTTAAAAAAGAAAGTGTCCGTAAATTAGAGAACCTTTTTAACGAAGGTAGGAAAAAGTTGAAGTTTGTTTTGGTTAACGACACGACTAGAGCACATTAATTTATTATTAATTGGCTATTGGAAGGAAGGAAGGAAGGAAGGAAATGTTTTATTTAATGACGCACTAAACACATTTTATTGACAGTTATTTGGCGTTAGACATATGGTTAAAGACCACAGAGATACTGAGAGAGGAAACCCGCTGTCGCCACTTCATGGGCTACTCTTTTCGATTAGCAGCAAGAGATATTTAATATGCACCATCCCACAGACAGGATAGTACATACCACGGCCTTTGTTACACCAGTTGTGGAACACTGGCTTGGACGAGAAATAGCCCAATGGGTTCATTGGCTATTGGATGTCAAACATTTGGTAATTCTGACACATCGTCTTAGAGAGGAAACCCGCTACATTTTCCCATTAGTAGAAAGGGATCTTTTATATGCACCATCCAACAGACAGGATAGCACATTGCATGACCTTTGATATACCAGTCGTGGCGCACTGGTTGGAACGAAATATAGCTAAATGGGCTACCGACGGGATCAAATAACAAAGGAAGGAAAATAGTACGTGTTCATTAAAACTAGTTATGTTTACAGTATTTTGCATTGGTGAAATCTGTCAGAAGACGGTTAGACAAACCTGCAGCTTTAACACATTCGACACAATTTAATTTGCCCACCTGAGGTGATTGTACGATTAGTTTTAAAAAGTTTCTCTGACATGCGTTATAAAACATTATATCATCCAGGATCTGAAGTGACCCTTTGTATATTAAGCATTCTGTCGTCGCTTCGAATCGGACGATTGGAGTGATAAGTGCAATGCTCGAGTATCGGGTTGCTCCTCCCGTTATCAGTGTCTGTGAAGATCTCATGCTTCTTTGAACGTTTGTCAAGATTATCTAAAATCTTTGACAGTCATATAAGAATAAAAGAGAAGAAAAACAATCCACGTGACTATATAGGAGCATGTCACATAACAGTACTAGGTTGGTGTTTTCTTTAGACACAGCCGAACGTGTTTGTAAAGTTCTACTTATGTGAATATTCAGAGGAGAAAAGCAGTTGTGAAGTCGCTTACCAATATGTCGTCTGCTTGATTATACGACCACGCACTGGCATCATTGTTTGTAGATATATAAATAATATATACCAACAGACTGTTATGGGAAATATACTAGATTCAGGTTGCTTGAGTGTTTATATCAAGTAACTCCCAGTGGCATTTGGCAGTGCAGAGAGAAGTGGACTGTTTTACAGAATCTAACAGTGAAATTTAGCAGTGATAAATGTAGAAAGATGAATTGTTTTGGATTGAATAATTAATGGTGTCTTTTGGTACCCTAAGCAGAGATGTGGTTGTCTCAAAATAACTAGCCCTGACACTGGCAATTGGCTGTGATAAATACAGAAAAGTGGATCGTTTCACATTGAATAACTAACTGTGTCTTCTGGCATTACCAACTGCAGACAATTGGATTATTTCACAGTAACTAACGGTGGCATTTAGCAGTAATAAATACAGGAATTCGGATTATTTGACAATAACCAATTAACAGTGATATTTAGCTGTACCAAATGCAAAGAAGTGGATTGTTTCACAGTAACTAATTAACAGTGATATTTAGCTGTACCAAATGCAAATAAGTGGATTGTTTCACGGAAACTGACAGTGATATTTAGCAGATGACAGGACTGTTTCACAGTACCTAATTAACGGTGACATTTGACAGTTAAAAAATGCAGAGAAATGGATTCTTTCACAGTAACCAACTCTGAAATTTGGAAGTAAAAAATTTAGAAAGTGGATTTGTTCACAGTAACTAACTGGCATATGCAGAGAAGACGATTATTTCGCAGTAAATATCTGGCTGTTAACAGTACCAAATGCAGAGAATTCGATTGTTTCACAGTAACTAACGATGACATTCGAAAGTACTAAAATATTTATGAATTTGTAGTGACAGTACCGAATGCAGACGAGTGCTCTGTGGATTTTTTCATGGCAACTAACGAAAATATTTGCGAGATGAAGATGTCCGTCATTTCACGAATAGTAATTAACAGTGGTCATTAGCAACACCCCCTCCCCCCTCCCCCCCCCTCAAAAAAAAAAGAGAAAAAAAGATGAACAGATTGTATCATAGTCACTAACAATAAATATCGCGTGGGTATATTCACAATGCAGATTTAATTATGAAGGACTAGTTGACTCTCACGAACTAGACTCCCTGGGAAATAATTACCGTACAGATAATTCTGCAAGAGGCGAAAACATCAAGAGGCTAATGAATTTTACATGACTGGATCTTAATTACGTCGCGTGATTAACGGGTCTGCGGGGTCCGTTTTCGATCATTAATACTTATAGATAGTGTTAACATGTGATGCGTCCTTCGGTATATTACGTGTTAAAATTAATTTACTTGAAAAGGATCCTGGAATGAAGATTCGATCGTTTGTATTACTGGCGTATACCACAACATCGATTACGATATAGCAGCCTAGAAACGCTTGTTTGGTAATCATACTAACTTATACTGAAGGAACTGGATTCAATTCGCATTTATGAATGGACAGAAACGAATTCCGAGTGAAACATGAACAACAATGGCACCACTTCCGTTCTGTGGAATTGGTAAATAATCTTCTTTTTGACGTGATGTTGGCTTCAATATTAACATACTGATTTTGAAAAAAAGGTCTAGACATTTGATTTACAATTTTTCGACAAAGTGTTAGAAAATGTTCTTTGTTAGATGAAAAGCATGTTCATTTATTTTCAGTGATAGAGATTCAACCGTTTAAACAACGCTAACTGTGTATGTGTTTGGTAGAATGCGTGTTCTATAACGGTTACTGACATCAAACATTCGTGTGATAAAAAATATATCAGACTCGTTTAGTTAATTTCCAACAGTTATAGTAGGACCATGAATATCCATGTGATATGCTTTCGATAGTGATTACTGATACTAGTAGGATGATGAATGTCCATGCGTTTTACAGAATGTTTGCTCATCAGTGATTACTGACATTGAGACTTCATACAAGTTTTAACAAATATGTCAGGTTCGTGTACAATTAATTTTTCAACAATTAACAGTAGAAAGATAGAATTGTCAAATCCTATTCAACTACATCCGATTGACAAACAGACGACAACGATGCCGACATCGACAGCAATGCCGTCAAAAATGCCGACAAGGCCAACAATGCCGACAATGCCAGCAATGCCGACAACAATATCGACAACGCCAGCAATGCTGACAACAATACCGACAATAACAACAATGCCGACAACAATGCCGAAAACACCAACAATGCCGACAATAATACCGACAACGTCAACATTACCCACAACAATGTCGACAAAACCAACAATGCCGACAACAATGCCGATAACAATACTGACAACGACAACAATGCCGACAACAATACCAACAACGCCAAATATGCCGACAACAATGCCGACAATAACAACAATGCCAACAACGCCAACAATGCCGACAACGACAACAATGCCAACAATAACAATAATGCAGACAATAACAACACTGCCGACAACAATGCCGACAACGACAACAGTGCCGACAACGACAACAGTGCCGACAACAATGCCAACAACGCCAACAATGCCGACGACAATAATGCCGACAATAACAATAATGCCGACAGCGACAACAATGCCAACAACAACAGTGCCGACAACAATGCCGACAACGACAATAATGCCGACGACAACAATGCCGAAAACGACAACAATGCCGACAACAACAACAATGCCCACAACGACAACACCGATGGCGACAGCAAAACAACAAATGAAGGTGAGCTTCACTCCAGTAGACTACGACTACTACAACCAATGGGCAAGATGTCCACGACCACTCGACAACCCGGACGAAGCCGCGGTGGACAGCGGTCAAGGTCCATCACCGGAATCAGAAACGTCTACAGTTCTCACAGTGAAGATAACACCAAAGTCTACGCGACAGGCGTCTGATTCTGATGCCAAAGCAATTACCAAGGATGTTCAAAGAGATCTTCCAAGGGGTGATGGTGGTTCAGAACGTGCAACCATTCCAAGGATAGCGAAGATACAGTGCAGATCAGCGACTCTTCCGTGTACGGATTCCTACAAACTGCCACCATTAGCGGTGCGGAGATCGACCACCGTTATGGGATACGAGCGTCTTCTCAAGAAGGTCCCTCCAGAAAACACAGTTCTGCCCATGAACCAGGCTGTGTTTTTGTTCAAAGGAGATGTTTTCGTTCAAAATTCGGAATATCTGGCCGATCCCAACCGATTGTCTAACCTGTCCGACATGACTCTGAACTCGAGGTACTACAACACCCGCACCAGGCCTGGACAGATAGGGTATGTCGGTTTGAGTAATGGGACCCCGAAGGCTAGGAAGTGTGTTCATATACCCAAGGTACAGTTCATAGATTTTGATGAAATCAAGAGCTATGTCGCCGCGAGGAGTAAGTTGATGAATCAGACGAGGTCAAAGTCATCCAAGGATAAACAGTTTGTACCGTTGAGCTTTCAACTGAAACTAAATTCAACGTGAGTTTCTTATTCCAGGCAGAGAAAGTTACAAAAACGCTGAGTGTGAAACTTATTTATAAAATATATTATATTTAATTATAACATTTACAAGAAACACAATACTAGTATTTTCTTGAATATCAGACGCGTGTGCTGGGGGGAGGGGAGGTGGGGGCCTGGGGGGGGGGGGGGGGGTGGGCGGGATGTGGCTTCAAAACCCCTCCCTGCTCAAGCAGATTTTTTCTCAATATATTTTCCGGGGAAATATGATTCGACCCCTCCATACCCTTGGTCGCCATAGTCTACACCCTCCTCTGTTAAAATTCCTGCACACATGCCTGAATATTCATATACTAAACGCATATGTGGTAATTCTCTTGTTTGAAATAGCTCAATATTATGGATTTTTTCCTTCAATAATTTGGGTAACAATTTATTATTTCTTTCAACCACCAAACATAATTCGAAAATTAAAGACAATCCCGGATGTATTTATCGGTATGATGCTTTATATTTCGAACCTTTCAAAAAAAAAAAAAAAAAAAACCCCACAGAAGAAGAGGTTTTATTGCCAATATATGAGTAGATTGGTGTATTTAAATAGCTACACACTGAATATCATTATTTTTAAGTAGCTACACACTGAATAACTGAATAACATTCCTTTATGGAGACACAGCTCTACCCCACCCTCGCAAGAACAACCCACACACTAGACAAAAATTGCCCACCATACTAAACTTCAAAACAATGTGATATACATGTATGTATGTAGCCTAGTACAAGTTACAAACAGTATTAAACAACCATGTGTCATATATGGCCACAGTTGGCTATTCGCTTGGCTGCTAGCACCCAGCCTCAATAATGTAATATCTGTTTATGGCCATTACTATATGTAATGTTTGACTGCTATATTATAATAATATTTTGTAACCAAATGTTTTCAACTGTAATTGAATTCAGCATTATTTATATATATACATGTGTATGTACAAAGATGTTATGCACAAATAAATTGTTTGTTAACATCATGGTTATTTATTGTCGTAAATATAGATTTCGTGATAGAGAATACGACTGTATTGAACTTTCTTGTATCATACAAAGTGTTCCAAATAGAACATCAGCAAAACAACCCTTAAACTTTCACAATAACTAGTCTCTGAGCATCGTTGTTTCAAAATGTTTCGGGGAAGCATGCCCCCCACCCCGATATTTGTCTCGCTTCCTTCGGCAAACTCAAATGGGAAAAAGGTTTTTGATTGTAAATATGCCAAAACCCCGGCTTTTGGCTTATTTCGGGTGACTCACATGTGCCCTTGTTAGAATTTTGGGTACCCTCTTTACAAAATCCTGGATCCTCCCCTGTTCTGGATACCTCATGTAACAATCTGTTCAGTGTAATTTTGTATACATGTACCGTCTACTAATATGTGTACGCGTGTGCGTGCATATATATGTGTGTTGTGTGTGTGTGTGTGTATGTGTGTGTGTGTGTGTGTGTGTGTGTGTGTGTGTGTGTGTGTCTCTCTCTCTCTCTCTCTCTTTCTCTCTCTCTCTCTCTCATTTTCACAAAACAGTAGAGTGTACGTACATGTCTATCTGTCAATCATATTATATTTCAGCGTAACAGATAAACAAGTTGCTATTTCCCCTTACCCACCATTTGTTTTCTTTGTTCATAATATTTTATATCAACGGCAATGTCATTACACTACATAACTGACTCGTCTCATAATATCATGCTTTCGAACCCCCTCAGAAAGGCTTGAGCGCATTCAGGACTTCGTAGGCCTATTCAGTCAGTCTTAGATTTTATCCCTTACTTTCGACACCCCCATCAAAACTCCTGGATCCACCACTGATACTTAATCTAACAATAATCAGATCTTACTTCCCCTACGCCTTGGTCCCCGTTAGCAGATCTAACATGAGACAACGCCACTGGATACGTAGATAACCCTCAGTCGCGTGCGGTAAAGCCATATGCAATACAACTTATTTAACGCTAACGGATTGGGGTCAACTTTTTTTTTTGATTGGTTGAAATAAACACTGGCTATGGTTAGATCAACTGACAAAAACCAGCGTGGACAGTAACGTCTCTATGTCAGTCTGTCAGTCTATTTCCCTCTTCCCCCCCTCTCTTTTCCCCCTCTCTCCCTCCCCCCCTCTCTCTCTCTCTCTCTCTCTCTCTCTCTCTCTCTCTCTCTCTCTCTCTCTCTCTCTCTCTCTCTCTCTCTCTCTCTCTCTCTCTCTCTCTCTCTCTCTCTCTCTCTCTCTCTCTCTCTCTCTCCTCTCTAGCTGTCTGTCTTTCTGTATGTCAGTCTGTCTGTCTCACTCAGATACAGTGAAACCTCTCAAAACCGGACCCTCTGTAAACAGGAATTCTCTCAAAACCGGACGTTTTTTTAAAATGTCAGTTCAAAAGAGAATCTCTTTAAACCGGATACCCTTTAAAACCGGACATTTTACTTGATCCTGAGCGTGTCCGGTTTAGGGGATTTCACTGTATCTGTATTTTCTGATATGTTTTGTTTTATAATTGCAATAATTTCACTATTAATTAGTTAATGCCCTTAAATGTCACATTGGATACTTTTTTAACAACTGAAATTGGCAAAATAAAAGCATAATGTATACAGAATTAGCAGTGAAATGGCATCACATTAGTAACAGATGTGAAATATATACACGTACGTGAGAGAGAGAGAGAAACAGAGAGAGACACACACAGAGAGAGAGAGAGAGAGAGAGAGAGAGAGAGAGAGAGAGAGAGAGAGAGAGAGAGAGAGAGAGAGAGAGAGGTGGGATGGGAGATTGCACACTAATTTGCTCGAAGGTCTAAACAAGGGGTAGAGGGCAATGTTTTCCAAAACAATTCCCAAAATGTAAAATAAAACAAATTTAAGTATTTCCTTTAAAACAATCCACCGACCATTACAAAAGTAATTTATGTGCCTCCCATAATATACTGAACAATAAAAGAAACGTACCTGAATACAGTACGGCGAAAAACGCGAAGATGAAACATAACGGAAGAAGCAGTTTTGGGAACATCTGGATTTGTTGACACCACTAGAGCACATTGATACATTGATTGAAAATTTAAGGTGTACTGAAGATACGAACAAAAATTCAACGAGTTAAATCATATGCTAATCTATTCAATAACTTGACAACCTGAAATGTATGCGCGTGTCTAATGGTGCATACATGCATAATATATGAAAGGGGTCGTTCATAAAACAAATGTGTCACCCCTCCTCCACAATATAACGCTAATTTATTTTAATATACACACAGATAAACGCCAATATACATAAGCAAACATGAATGTTTTTAAACAACAAAGTAAAATGAATTAAATATCAGTTCAACACGTCGACATATTAATTTTTAAACCAAAGACTATTTGGTGTCAATCATACGATGACTACTGCACTTTGTCTAGAGTTTTTCCAGCCAGTACACCACGACTGGTACATCAAATGCAGTGGTATGTGTTATACTGTTTATGGGATGGTGCATATAAAAGATCCCTTGCTGCTAATCGAAAAAAGTAGGCCATGAAGTGGCGACAACGGGTTTCCTTTCTCAATATCTGTGTAGTCCTTAACCATATGTCCGACGCCATATAACAGTAAATAAAAGGTGTTGAGTGCGCCGTTAAATAAACCATTTCCTTCCTTGTCTAGAGTTTAAGAAACGAAACCAGTTTCTGCCAATTAATACTAATACCGAAGAGCAGCAAGGGCTCTCATATATAATTATATAACGCTTTCCCAGACAGGTCAACACGTACCACAGTCTTTGGTACATATAACTGATTGAGACAATGACAACAGCAAAGACCATTAATTGTACCGATAGGCCGTGGTTGATCTTGCAACCCATCTTACTTCGATGTACTAGTTCATCCATAAACAAAAGTACTGCATACGACCCTAAGTAGCTAAAGTTTGTTCTGTTTAACACTAGAGCACATTGGTTTATTTATCATACGCTATTGGATGTTAAACATTTGGTAATTCCAACACATAATCTTAGAGTGGAAACCCGCTAGATTTTTCCATTAATAGCAAGGGATCTTTTATTATGCACCATCTCACAGACAGTATAGCACATACCACGTCATTTGATATACCAGTCGTGGTCCACTGTCTAGAATGAGAAATAGCCCAATGTGCCACAGTTGGGGATCGATCACACATCAGGCGAGCGCTTTACCACTGGGTTACGTCCCATCACCTACGTAGCTAACTTCTTAGGTGCGGGGGATCTAGACCAGCGATAAAGTGCTTGATGATGCGCAATCGGTCTGGGATCGATCCCTTTCGGAGAGCCTATTGAGCTATTTCTCGTTCTAACCAGAGTACCATGACTAGTATATTAAAGGCCGTGGCGTGTGCTATCCTGTGTCTCGAATGGTGCATACAAAATATCCCTTGATACTAATGGAAAAAATGTAGCGGGTTTCCTCTCTAAAACTATATGTCAAAATTATCAAATGTTTGACATCCGATAGCCGATGATCAATAAATCAATGTGTTCTAATGGTGTCGTTAACGAAAACATACTGTTTAACTTTTCCTCTCTAATGACCGGCGCAGACGAGCGTTTTTTAACGCATGCGTCTGCGTTAAAAAAACGCAGACTCAACGCAAACGGATGCGTCTCGTGTGCGCCTACCTGCGATGCGTTCCTGCGATCCACTGACGATTTCTTTTATTAATTAATTTATTTATACTTTACTCTAGGAAAAATAACAAAGATTAAATGTAATTTATTAATACATTTTAAAATATAATAAACTTTATTTAAAAGATTATGTACAATATACTATTACGATATAAATCTTTCTTATTTCACAATTGTTTGTTTTAATTATTATTATTAGGCATAGTACAATGAATGCAATAATTTATATTTTTTAATTTCATCTATTTAGAAATGTCATTAATTACACATGCCTAGTGTTTGTTTCAAAGATGAGCAGTTGGAAATTATTTGTGTTGAAACATTTACATGTTAGTCATTTTTCACAATTCTATTCATCACTGAAACCAATAATTGTTAATTTCGTTATATACAGATATATAGACAGATGATTGGTCAATATAAAAATGTGAACGCAACGCAGACGCAAGTAGGCGCACACGTGCGTTTTTAGACGGATGCGGCAGGAGACGGATGCGTTTGTGCGTCTAAAATCAAACATGTTTGATATTTGAAAAATCGACGCAGCGCTAAAAAACGCAACGCAGAGGGGGTCGCACACGATGCGTTTTTACTGCGTTCGTACGGATGCGTTTTTTTAACGCAAGACGCATGCGTTAAAAAACGCTCGTCTGCGCCGGGCATAAGACTATATGTCAAAATTACTAAATGTTTGACATCCAATAGTCGATAATTAATAAATCAATGTGTTCTAGTGCTATCGGCCATAAAACTGATTCGTGCTGGATTCATATTCTAGTACCTGCTTAGTCAGTAGAGGTGCTTTGGTCGAAAAATGGAACCTACTCAGTGGACATTATCGGACTGGAACCACAAAGACCGAGGCAAGTGATGTCCTGTCTTCTGGAAAGTGTATATAAAAGACACATTGCTGCTGATGGAAAAATATAGCGGGTTTCCTCTAAGACTATTTGTCATAATTATGAAATGTTTCATTAAATCCAATAGCCGATGATTAGTTAATAAATGTGCTCTAGTGGTGTCGGTAAACAAAACAAACTTTGACTTTGCTCCAACTCTGTGAGTTTTAAAGGCTCCAATATGCAGGTGGAAACTACTACGCCGATTTCTCTCACGAATCACTAACAATCAGTAATTAGCACCTGTCCTAGACGGGGCAGGACGTAGCCTGATTCGCGATCGCTCTAGGATCGATCCCCGTCGTTGGGCCCCTTGGGCTATTTCTCTCTCCAGCCAGTGCACCACGACTGGTATGTCCTCAGTGGACCCATTGTCAGATTGTCCCTCCCCCGTGCTAAATAGTGATCCACGACTGGGACCACAAATACCATGGTTTGTGCTATCCTGTCTATAGGATGGTGCATATAAAAGATCCCTTGCTACTAAAGGAAAAATGCAGCGGGTTTCCTCTTTAAGATTATATGTCAAACTTACCAAATATTTGACATCCAATAGCCGATGATTAATGAATAGACGTGCTCTAGTGGTGTCGTTGCAAAACAAACTTTAACTGTCATAGACAGACAGCCCGGTATTCCGAGGTGTGTGCCCAGCACAGTGTGCAAATTCATCACGTGGATTAAGCACGGAAATAGGTTTTAAATGAAATGTTAGTGATAAACAGGAGGGAGAATATGGAATCAAGGTTAAACATTAAAATAAAACCCCAAACCTCCAACGTTTTAATGAATGACCGGCATCGGTGGCGTAGTGGTTAGGCCATCGGTCTACAGGCTGGTAGGTACTGGGTTCGGATCCCAGTCGAGGCATGGGATTTTTTAATCCAGATACCGACTCCAAACCCTGAGTGAGTGCTCCGCAAGGCTCAGTGGGTAGGTGTAAACCACTTGCACCGACCAGTGATCCATAACTGGTTCAACAAAGGCCATGGTTTGTGCTATCCTGCCTGTGGGAAGCGCAAATAAAAGATCCCTTGCTGCTAATCGGAAAGAGTAGCCCATGTAATGGCAACAGCGGGTTTCCTCTCAAAATCTGTGTGGTCCTTAACCATATGTCTGACGCCATATAACCGTAAATAAAATGTGTTGAGTGCGTCGTTAAATAAAACATTTCTTTCTTTCTTTCTTTCTTTTAATGAATGCTTTTGGTTGAGATAATAACGTGTGGCAGCTATGACACTGTATGGCCTTAGGTAAAGTCATAGAGCGACTTAAAAAGATAAAAGATTAGTCACGAATTACTGTCTACTTGACGTCTAAGTCGGATAATTCCAGCTAGCTATAATCTATAAACAGGATTACCAAATGTCTTATTTCTTATTTAAAACAGATCACTCGCATAGATCGCAGGTGTTCAGCCGACAAACATTTGGTTGGGAATTCACTGAATATGAAGGTGTGTTTTTGATACGTTTACACGTATATATTCTTTGCACACATTTATGGTTTTCAAATGAACATAATAATAATCTGCAAGTTAATCAGTGTTTAATATTCCAAATATGTTCAACAGATGTATTGCTATCCTTGTATTTGAAACGATTGAACATTTCAGAAGACAGTATAGTCATGGTATAGGCCTACACGGTTTAAATATTTCAAAATACTAGGAATTGGTGAAAATCTTTTGACAAAACGTATCCTGCACTTCAGAAGGAGAAATACACAGACATGCAGATTTGTGTCGAGTCGTTATATACCCTAGATGGAAATACAGACAAACGGCGAACAATGGAAATGATTCGAGTGATGAAAGGTGCAATTAATCTTTCACAGAGTAGGACAGGCGACGTAAGTTACAGGTACAACAGGCACGAAAAGCGAATTTTAGAAAGACAGCTTACAATCTTCGACAAAGGAATTAGTCGAGCGGAAAATAACGCAGAAAACAAAAAGCGAGACATTCTCCGAAAATGGAATCTCGTGTTTGGACAAAAACGAGGAGTTGCAGAATCTATCAGAAACTTTGACCAGATGTTGACAACAGCCATTGGACTCCGAGACACTCCGAAATATAGAGGTTCTAAAGGCATGGACGTTATTCAAAGAACTCTTCTTCATTCTTCCAGTAATGAAAACAAACATGCTCATGTCAATGTTGATGAGTTTATATTCGATGAACACATGGATAACCGACATACTAGCATATCTTGCATTGATAAGGACATACCAATCAGACCTTTGTTTGCTCCAAAGAGTCAAAAGACAACACTACCAAGGCTTTCTCAAACTCAAGTTTTCACTAGAAGTATCATTACTATCAATGCTGATGAATCAGAAGAAAGAAAATGGAAATTAGATGCTGAGAAAAGTAAAACACTGTCAAGATTTAGACCATCAAAGATTGATGGGTTCCTCCAGCACCAGGAAGCGGACGAGCGAAAGAAAACACGTGCAAAATCTGACACGTCCACAATACAAAGTTTCCCTAAGTCACATCAAAAGCGAATAAAAGACCTACCAACATTTGAAGAATCGTCAGTTAGCAGTTTTCCACAGAAACAAAAAGAAGAGCGAATGAAAGACCCGTCAACATTTGAAAAGTCGTTGATCAACGGTTTTTCCTCAAAACAAGACGAGCGAAGTAAAGTCCTACCAACATTTAAAAAGTCGATGATCAGCGGTTTTCTTCAAAAACAGCAAACTCTTCATGAGAATCTTGTGACCAGGAACTTGCTGTCGAAGATGAAAACCAATCTAGATTCCGGCCACGCGTTCTACAAACACAGGTTCAAGACGATGCTGCCAGACACTGCCACGTTGCTTGTCCAGACAATCGAGAGGGAGCGGACAGTACTGAGATTGAATGGACTGTGCAACAGTCTACATACTAGACCACCACGGGGTAGGAATGGCTGTATCATTTCCACCAAAAACCCCAGTGGTAGACATTGAACGATTTCAAGAAACTGTATACTTAACAAAGTAAGACTTTAACGCTAAGATTACCTTAAAGGGACAGACCCTAGTTTTAAACATTAAGGCATATTTTTCACCTAGAGCCCAGTTTAAAACCGTAAAAATTAGCACTAAGTTTACTTAATTTACAAACCTGCAACAAATTTGGATACAACGAGTGAAACAAGTCTGTGACGTTGAAATACCCTTAAAAATAGACAAAAACGCGACTCCATAATCGTTACTCCTCAGACGCACCAATCTAATTAAAATTAACTCCACTATTACATGTGGATCTAACACCAGCCAGTTGGAGCTCATGTCCACCAATCAAAACCTTGCTTGCAGAATCCTTCCAGTGATTTAAAACTAACAACACTGCGTAGTCCCCAATGTCCAGGTAACATTTCGTCTGTAAATAATAATTTAAATATTGACCAATCACACTTCGCCTTTTATAACGTTATTTGGGAGCATACAAATTCTAAAAATATCGGGCGAGTCTATTTTAGTGTCCGCAGTACAGCGAACCATACCAATACGTACGGGGTGGGTTATCAGTCTTCAATTTTACATTAAAAATTATTTATTTATTTATAAAAAAAACCCCAACTAAATCAGTCTTCAGTTTTACATTACAAATTATTTATTTTATAAATTTAAACATGTTTTAAGGCATTCATAATTCACACGAAACATGTCGTATACCCTCAGGATAATTCGGAATGTTTTCAAATTATTTTTAAATCACTGGCAGGATTCTGCAAGTAAGGTTTTGATTGGTGGACATGAGCTCCAACTGGCTGGTGTTAGATCCACATGTAATAGTGGAGCTAATTTTAATTAGATTGCAGACGCACGTGCGTTTTCAAAAATATGAAGAAAAAAATGCATTTTGTGGTATTTGAAACACCAGGATGAGCAGAAACACTTCGGTTGTACGGAAATGGATACTCTAAACAATAAAATACCAGTAAAGTTTGGTTTCAGTGATAATAAACGGCTCTAATAGTGAACAATATGTCATAGTGTTTAAAAACTAGGGTATGTTTCTTTAAATGTATACGGTAGTTATGCACTGAAGGTGATCTTAGTGCTAAGATCGCTTCGTGGAACGGGCCCTGGAGCCTATTTCACAAAACATAGTAAGTTTACTTTTGCGACTAGTAGTTAAACCTGTCGTACGTTTACCTGTGTTTGGCATATATTTCAAGCAGAAATTTACAACAGTACAGAAGATGTAACATTATGAGGACAAAACCCCCCACATGAAATATGTATAGTTCACATTAAAAAAGAAGTTTGTTTTGTTAAACGACACCACTAAAGCAAAATTGATTATTGCCTATTGGATGTCAAACATATGGTAATTCTGTCACGTAGTCATCAGAGGAAACCTGCTACATTTTTCCAAATACAGCAAAGGATCTTTTATATGCGCCAGTTAAGAGAAAAGTTGCCACCCTAATAGTTACTGATCAGAAACACAAACTTAGAAAGTAAAACACAACTTTACTTGACAAATACAAAAGGAGAAGGAAGAGTGAAAAACAAGGGCGATTACTTTCACCCAATACATCAAGGGAGATAACTCCAACTAAGGTTGCTAACATAATATCTGGCGTAACCACTTTTTTTCTTCTTTTTGTTTTTGTACTGTTAATGTTAAGGTTAGAACTTACTGTCTGTGAGTATAATAAATGTATGGTTACTATTAAAACAAAACACAAAATCGTCAAAATCGACGCGGTAGATGTTCTTGTCATTGGGGTCTGGAATAAAACATGGTAAACGATAGTTAAATGCATATTCATGACACTGACACAGTATATTTCTATGTCGTGGTTAGAACAAAAACATGGTGAATGTTAGTTCAACACAAAATCCTTAAATCGACCTGATAGATTTATCCGTCGTCGTGGTCTGGAGGGGAGTAGCGAGTCCTCCGTTGTTGTGTCCAGGATGTTGTCCAGTGATTGTGAAGATATGTCTGGTAGAGGCGAGGCGATCTCAGTTGGAATCGGAGGAAGATCATAACTTGTGTCAACGTCAGTATCTGGGGGTGTTTCATCATCATTATCTGTGTCACCGGAAGTACACTGTGGAATTTGACAAGTCTTGTTTGGTACTAGGTAACACTCAGAACGTTTAACACGATAACAGTTATTTCTAAGTTGTGATCCAACAAATTTGCGGATGTCGCACCATGGCCCGTCAATGTTCACAACAAGATATCGATTACGTGCACATGTCTTATTTCTGTCACAATACAGATACACTAAATCTCCAATGTGTACTGAAGGCATGGTTCATTGGATTCCTTTAGAAGTTTTGGATAATTCACTGTGTGGGTGGTTTGATAATCTGGCGGAGTGTTGGTCTGTAATAAGTTGTTGGTCAGAAAGGGGTAATTGGCTGCTTGTGAATTGGTCTCTCTGAGTCCACATTTCACGAGATGATACGCCACGGTTTCGAATGCGGGAATTGAGACTAGCGACTGCTATGGCTAACTCGGTAGGAGTAACAGGACCACGAGTAGGATCTTGATGACGGAGTTCATTTTCCAATTCTTGTATTGCTCTTTCAGCAACTGGGTTTGTGTTTATGTTCTTGACCCTACCGATTTCAAGAGTGATTCTGTGTTTGTGTAGGAAACTGTCATTTGCCAGCGCGAGAAAGCCTGGAGCAGGATCTGTGCGGATGACTGCTGGGGGTCCGTCAAGAGGGTGTAATTCTATGCACAAACGAATCAATGCCTGTCGAATGACATCACTACGTTCATTATCAATCAGACAGGCGACTGTAAAGGCTGTAACACATTCCCTCACAATTATGATGACTTGGCGTTCTCGTTTAAGGATATCCGCAGCAAAGAGACTGCCTACAGTCTCAGGTGGATTACTTGAACTTTGTTCGACAATGGTAGATGGAGTCTTGCGCAGAGCAGCACACTGATGGCAATTGTTGGATACAGAGTCAATGGAACGATCCATGTCAAGCGCAAAGAAGTATCTTTGAACTACCTTCTTTAGTTGAAATGCTGATGGGTGATTCAACTGAATATGTAAAGCATTGAGGAGACCTTCTAGAACTTGTCGGGGAACAACAATACATTCTCGTGTGGGGAATAGTGGATCAGTTCGCTTTACGACGAGGAGACCATCTTTGGCAATGGTTACCGTATTGATGTAACGTTTAACATCTTTGATGTTGGTGAGCTTCTTCGAAGGGCGAGTACCTTGAATCAGGTGAGAATGGGTACGCCATAAATCCTTGCACTCTTCTTGTAGTGAGTGCCAAGTTGATCTTGTGGTGAAGGGTATCCGAGTCTTACCTGATAGTATGTCATCTATGAGAATGTGTCGAACCACAGAATTTTCAGTTTCTTGGATGAAAGTACATATTTGACACGATTCATTGTGACAATCTGGAGCATTTCGGCTAGCAAAGTCTGATGGGATATTTGCATTACCAGCTAGATGACGGACGGAGGCTTGAAATCTGCTGACTGTAGATAGAAAAGTTGAAACCCGAGGACTTGCTGAAAATTCGCCACGACATAACTTCTCAAAAGCAAGGACGCAAGGTTTGTTGTCAGTGAGGATGATAGGTTTCAGACTGGACTGGATGATATAAGGACTGAAGTGCTTTGTGGCAGCCATGTGACTTGACGTGGTCTGAGTTTTGCGCTGAAGAATCCTGCAACGCGAGGTTGATTGTGGCGAGTTACGTACAAGGTTGCTCCTATGCCTGGATCCTTAACAGCTCCATCTGTAACAATCCAAAGTTGGTCTTTTGGGTTTGGGAGAACGATTGCTTTGTTTGACGAGAGCATTGTCTGGGCATGAGAAAAGGCATCATGAAGGTCATTGCTCCAAACTATTTCATCTTTTGACTGGCGACCTGCGACAATATCATCAAAAGGGGCAAGGATCTTCGAACAGCCGGGTATAACGCGAGCGAGAATTTTGTATGCACCAATGAATGAGCGCAAACCATAGACTGTGTTGGGAGGCGAACACGACGCTAAAGTAGCGATGCGGTGAGGACTAGCCTGAATATAGCCTTGTTGCCAATTCCATCCTAAGATTGTGGTTGATTGTGGAGTGATTATTGTTTTGTGTGCTGACAGTCTTAAGTTGTTGTGTCGAAGGGCTGTCAACAACCGACGCCAAGTGTTGATTAATTCTTCAGGGGTATTTCCGCCACAATACAAGTCATCAGCGAGTTTAGTGACAACCCCTTCCGTCAATAAATCTCCCAGAACTCTACACATAAGTTCCTCTAGTGCGGTTTCTGAACCTGGCATACCCATTGCCGATTGGGTGTATACACGGATACCGCGAAACGGAGTAGCGACACCACAATACTTCATGGAATTCTTGTCAAGTGGTATTTGGTAGAAAGCGCTGGACAGATCAGTGGTAATAATATATTTCCATTGACCGATTTGTCTCAATGTTGAATCTACATCGGGTAACAGGGACGGCTGAGGTTTGGTGTAACGACCAACATCACCGAATGATGTGACCAGGCGATGGCCGCCTGATGGCTTTCTGACAAGGATGGAAGGGTTAACGTATTCAACCTTGATACCTGCATCTTCAGGACGTTTGAAAACTCCCTTGTCCTCGAGGTCGTCAAACATCTGTTGAAGTTCTCCGAGTTGCTTTCTGGAGTACTGGGGTACTCTTCCCTTCCTCTGAGGAGGTTGTACTGGACCCATGTTAACTACTGCTTGGAATGGACCACTGGCACCATTATAGCATTCTATGGAAGGGTCAAATACATCATCATATTCCTGAACTAGAGCACTGAATTCCTTTCTGATTTCTGGAGAGAGAATACGGTGAGGGTCTATTTGAATTTGGTCTGAGAACTTGCCATATGACTGTGATTTGGTATTTGTTCTGGGGAGATATGGTTTGTCACTGACATTGTCAACTTCTGGGATGAATACTGGTCGAATCTGGCAAAAATGTTCATTTTTCCTCAGGAGTTGTGGACTGTCGGTTGTGTTTGGTATGCGAATTCTCCCCGAAACACTTTGGAGGAGACTGTGTGGAGGCCATGTTTTGGCTTGTGTAGCATGAATGTTATCGGTTCGTGGTTCTACAGCATACAAATCATCTTGAAGTGCGTAGTCATCAGGCACTGGTATTTCAACATAGTCACCGGGCCACACTGTGGTAGTAGTGGGTAGTGCTCTGAGTACACAAGCTTGGCGAATGGTGTGTTGATCCTTTGTTTCAGATATAGAGCCATAGTGAACAAGTGTACCATCTTTAAGACTTATCTGACGCCTTGCAGGTCGAATGCCGATGTCGTTACTTTCCATAAATGGTGTCCCAGCAAGTATGTCTACGTCTAGTTGTTCCACGATCAAGCCTTCAAAATGGAATTCCTTATCTCCCCGAGAGAAAGTGGCAGTAGTTTCTCCAATCACATTCAAGGGAGATGAGCCATCTGCTTGATGAGCTGATTGTGATGTTTTCTTGATGTGAAATCCTAATGCTTGTGCAGTTGATAACCTGACCATGTTTCCAGTGGCGCCGGTGTCAAGAGTTACTCGAACATTGTTATGTTTGTAAAACACATTTATGTAGGGTGACTGTCTGATCTGCACTCTCAGTGTAGAAGCACTAGAAGACTGGTGAGATTCAGATGGCGATTCATTTTGTTCGTCGACATCAGTGTCTGCAGAGTCCTGGTTGTCAGCTATGTTGATTATTTGTCAAGCTTTTAGAAGGAATTGCGATCACTTTCAGGAAGGTGTTTGCAACGGCTCAGGAAATGATCATAGGAACGGTCTGCTGCTTTGCATATGGGGCATACTTTGGATGGCGTCCGAGAGGTAAAATGCTTAGCCTGTTGGTGTCTGGGTATTTGTTGCGACCGCCATGCTGAAGAGCGCATGACCTTTGCATCTTCAGATGTGCGTAATTCATCGATTAATGATGGCAAAGCTTGTGATATTTCTGGCTTGATTGATGCTAAACTTCTTGATCTAAGTTCTGTGCCATACCTTTGTTTGATAAGTCTAGGTAGAACAATGAAGTTCTCAAGAGATGGAGACATTTCCTCATCTTCAGCAATCTGGTCACCATGGTGACTGATGCCACTATCATATGTGAGTAGATTGTCTTCTACAAATGCAGTTAGGCGCTGAAAGAGATCTTCCGGTCTTTCCTCTGGCTGTAGTTGAATTTCATCAAAATCCAGAAAATGACCCCCGGTGGATTGGAAGCCAAAATGTAGGCGTATTGACTGCCAGATGCAAGGCAGAGATGTGGATGTTTTGATTATGGTGTTGCGAGATATGATGGGGCAATAATTTGCAATTTGTCCCAACATCAAGTCTAAGTAGTTGCTTTTTTGTTGAGCTGTAAGACGTTGTCTTGCTGGGATATGTTCACCATCGTCAGCGAAACCTCTTGTGGGTTCTGCACGGGACTTCTTATCCCACGTATATCCATCGGCCAGGAAACGGCTGAAGTTGGGATCGAGTGACAACGTATACACTATATTTTGACGCCAGTTTTCGAATGAATGTACTGTTTCTACTTTTGTTAGAGACCATTGTTTTGGAGCGCGGTGTGTCTGTGCCATGGTGTGTTGGTGTTGTAGAACTACGATGAAAGAATGTGTGTTACAGGAGAGCTAAACGTCGAACCGATCAGCTACGTGACGTAGTAAAACTATACAGGACAGCTTACGAGAAAGTCTGCTTGTGTTCAGACGCGTGGTTTCGATACCTGCTGCCACCACGCCAGTTAAGAGAAAAGTTGCCACCCTAATAGTTACTGATCAGAAACACAAACTTAGAAAGTAAAACACAACTTTACTTGACAAATACAAAAGGAGAAGGAAGAGTGAAAAACAAGGGCGATTACTTTCACCCAATACAACTAAGGTTGCTAACATAATATCTGGCGATGCACTTTTCCACATAACAGACAGAAAGGCACATAGGCCTACTACGGTCTTTGACCAGTTGTAGTGCACTGGTTGGAACGAGATAAAACCCAATTAGTTGAATGGATCCACCGAGGTGGTTACTTTACACTATATTAGTGGTACTGTTAGTAGTGATACGAATTGTGATTTTGTAACGATAGTTCGTAATCACATAGACACGCGTACAAGTATACAAGATGGTGGAAGTTTTATTGACCCTTTTGTGTACGTGTATGACGTCATATATTAGCCGTATCACGTGATACGCACAGTTCACATGTAGATGTTTATAATCATGACATCTCCCCTCATAAACAAGTTTAGTTAAATGTCAAAGTGTTTTATATCAGAAGTTTAACTGTCTTTGAATCTGAGTGGGACCTTGACCTCGCGGCCTGATCTGGTGGTGATTCTCGACGGGGTGCTACTCTCAGGGGTGGTAACATTAGGTGAGAAAGTCTTAGCTGCTGGTTCGGTCTCTGGCAGCGGATTCTCGATGTCCGGAGCAGGTTCGGCTTGTTTATCATTGTCAGGAACTTTCATCAGATGGCAGCGGTTCCTGCGCAGTACTCCTTTTGGTGTAGCAACGAGATAAGAGCGTGGAGTAGTACAGTTTTTCTCCACCACACCGGGATAGTTCCAGTCTTTCTGTATATCCAGTTTCACTTTGACTTTGTCGCCAGGCTTCAGTTCTGGGAGCAGTCTTGCAGAGTGGCGTTTGTCATAGTGATACCTGTAGGCATTCTTGGCTGCTTTGTCTGACTCTTGCACTTGTACAGGATCTGCTTTCCCTGGATACAGTTTCTGCTGCAGGGAAGGAAGTTTGGTTCTCAGTTGTCTTCCCATGAGAAGATGAGCAGGGCTATATCCAGTGGCTTCAATAGGAGTTGAGCGATAGTTCAACAGGGCTAGAGTGGGGTCACTCTGTTTCAGGATACGTTTAGCTGTTTGGACAGCTCTTTCAGCTTCACCATTGGCCTGAGGGAATCGAGGACTGCTCGTAGTGTGTGAAAATCCGTAACTTTCACTAAAGTCCTTGAAGTCCTTGGATGAGAACTGAGGTCCGTTGTCACTTACTACTTCTTTTGGAATTCCGAACCGTGCGAATACCGATTGCAACTTCAGGATTACACTTCTGCTGGTGGTCGATGGCAGGTGAAGGATTTCGATAAAGCGAGAGTAGTAGTCAACTACGACAAGGAAGTGCTTCTCCTGGTGTTCACACAGGTCCATCCCAAGTTTCTCCCATGGTGCAGGTGGTAGCAGTGTTGTCTTCAGAGGTTCTTTGCGATGTGCTGGTCGGTTGTTCTGGCAGAACTCGCAAGATTCCACGCAATGTTTAATGTCTTTCCCAACACCGGGCCACCAGACTGTTTGTCTTGCACGATTTCTGCACTTGGTCACACCCTGGTGTCCTTCATGTAGGCAGTTCAGGATCTCTTTCCGCATTGCCTTTGGAATCACAATACGGTCATTGAATGTAACAAGTCCGTTGCACACACTCAAATGGCTTCTGTCTCTGTAGTATGACCCCAAGCTCGCTCTTATGTTCTGACTGTGGCTCGGCCATCCATCAATGATGCACGACGTCAACAAGTGCATTTCGGGATCCTCTTTTGTGGCTTCCCGGATTCTTTCCAGCTTCACATCAGACACGGGTAGGTTGACTTCAAACGAGTCAATGTGTGATGTGATTTCGTTCTCCAGTTCAGATGATTCTGGTTTACCGACAGGAAATCTTGATAGTGTGTCAGCGACAACCAAACTCTTGCCAGGCATGTGCTCTGCCACAGGAGTGAACTTCATCATCCTGATGAGTAGTCTCTGTATTCTGGGTGGCACTTGGTCGATGTCTTTCTTGTTGATGATGGGTACCAGTGGCTTGTGGTCCGTGATCAGCCGAAAGCGTTCAAGTCCAATGAGATATTTCTGGAATTTCTCACAAGTCCAGACACTAGCAAGACACTCTTTTTCGATCTGAGCGTAATGCTTTTCCGTATCACTCAGAGTTCTAGAGCAAAAGGCAACAGGCTTCAACTCTGTTCCATGTTCTTGTAGAAGTATCCCTCCGATGCCGTAGCTGCTTGCATCTGCACTCACGATGACAGGCTTTGTCACATCGTAGAACGCAAGGTTCGGTGGTGAGGAAATCTGCTTCTTCACGTTCTGGAAGGCTTCTTTCTGACTGTGATCCCATGTCCACACAGTATCAGATATCAGCAGACTGTTTAGCGGCTGAAGGATGTCTGAGAGGTTTGGCACATACTTTCCCAGAAAGTTCACCATACCAAGAAACTGTTTTAGCTCGGACACATTTGTTGGACCTTTCATGTCATTGATTGCCACAACCTTCTTCGGATCAGGTAGGGTTCCTTCGCCTGTGATCACGTTGCCGAGAAATTCCACACTTTCCTGGTGGAAGATGCATTTTGCTTTGTTCAGTTTCATTCCTGAAGACTTGATTCTTGCGAGGACCTGGTCCAGTCTGGAGTCATGCTCTTCTGTTGAACTGCCCCAGATGATGATGTCATCTGTGGAGACTTCTACTCCGACGATTCCGCAGAGAAGTTCCTTCATCTTGCGTTGACAAATCTCACTGGCACTTGTAATTCCAAATGGCAGTCTTTTGAAGTAGAATCGTCCGAATGGAGTTATGAAAGTTGTCAGCTTTGCACTCTCTGGTTCAAGTTCAAATTGCCAGAAGCAGTTGGACAAGTCTAACTTGGAGAAGACTTTTGCCCCCACCATCTTCGCGGATATGTCATCCAATGTCGGTAGGATGTATCTCTCGCGAACTACAGCTTCGTTCAGTCTTTTCAGATCCACACAGATTCTGAGACTTCCATTCTTCTTGGTTGCTGGCACAATTGGAGGACACCATTCTGTAGCTTCTGTGATACTGGCAATGACACCGTTTTCTTCCATCCTCTTCAGCTCGGCTTCCACTTTTGGTAGCATAGGAATGGCGATCCACCGCGCTGTTTGGACGCTGTATGATTGAGCATTGTCTTTCAGTTTGATCTTGATGGGTTCCCCCTTCATCAGACCAATGTCATCAAACACATCGTTGGTAACTTCTTCAACCCTTTTGACGAATCCCATACTTGATGCTGCACTTCTGCCGAGTAGACAGTCAACTGCATTCGACACGACGAAGATCCTGGTGTTGTGCACCTGTTGTCTTACATTGACTCTGGCAATGAACTGACCTATGCACGACAGCAATCCTCCTGGACTGTTCAGACGAATCTTCGTACTCAGCAGTTTTGGTCGCGGACGCAATGAGCGGAACACTTTCTCAGAAATCACTGTTGCGTCAGCACCTGTCAATCTTAAAGTTCAGGTCTTTTCCACCAATATCCAGGTACACTCTCCACGGTTGTTCATCTTCAGAGGTAGGAGTTTCGATAGTCCCGAGGTAGAATTCTTCAATGTCTTCTGTGGACTCGTCAACATCCTCGACAGCGTGAGTGACTTCATGAACAGATTTCGTGAAACATGCCCGTTCGAAATGTCCAACACGTGAACATCGGTTGCATCTTGCACTACTAGCGGGACACTGTTGAGGACCATGCAGGTACGTGCATTTAGAACATGGCTTCAATCCGGTGCCTTTGTTTCCATGGTTACGTGACTGATTCGGTGGTTTACCTCTTCTGAACGTGCCAGGTTTTCCATCTTGTGACTGTAATTTCTTATATCGTGCACCGTGTGACGATACTGCATCCAAATTCTGTGGATTGTTCAGAGAAACATTCTGCGATTTCACAAGTTCATAGTGGCGTGACATTTCAATGGCAGTGTTCAAGGTTAAATCAGACTTCATTTGCAGTTTCTGCGACAATTCTTTGTCCAAAATTCCGATGACAATTCGATCGCGAATTTGTTCTTCCTTCTTATCACCAAAATCACATTTTTCAGCAATTTGGTAAAGATGTCTGATATAGGCTTCCATACTTTCGTCTGGCATTTGATCGCGTTTGTAGAAACATGCCCTCTCGTAAATAATGTTACGTTTTGGAATGAAATGTTCATCAAATTTCGCCATAACCCTGTCATGGTTATTCTTGTGGCCTACTACTTCGAATGTAAATGATTTGAACACGTTTTCCGACTCACGACCCATAGCGTAGATTAGTGATCTCACTTGAACCTCGCCGTCTTCTTCGCCGAGTTTCGTCGCCGTGCGGTACCGTGAAAAACGCTGTTTCCGCTCCGGCCAGTCGTTTGGCCTGTCGAAATTAAACTGCTCAGGTGGGTTAAACTTAGGCATCGTATGGATGTCTTTTTTTTTTTTTTTTTTTTTAGTTTAAATCCAATCTGACACCATGTAACGATAGTTCGTAATCACATAGACACGCGTACAAGTATACAAGATGGTGGAAGTTTTATTGACCCTTTTGTGTACAAGTGTATGACGTCATATATTAGCCGTATCACGTGATACGCACAGTTCATATGTAGATGTTTATAATCATGACAATTTAGTCGCAGAATTACGTTTACACGCAAAAGTATGCATACGGTATTTTATGAAATTGATTCCAGAACTTCATTTTACATGATTTGACGTACATGCATGTAAAAAAACAAAAAACAAAACAAAAAAACACATTATGAATGTATTCTTCGTGTTTATAGTTGGGTACCACGGCCTACACTAAAGCAAATTATTTATTGGTCTGTATACTTTTTGGCAATATTTTGCTAGTATCATACTATTTTATCAAGTTTTGAACTAGGATTCATTACACATTGGTTCACAGGCGTGGGTCCGGAATTGTTTTAATAGAGGGAGCCTTGACAAGTGGACGGGTTAAGTTTAAATTTTATTTTTGTATTCTGTAATATATATTGTTTGATAAAAAATATGGAGGGGTGGGGGCGGCCCCTTTGGCACCCGCGAGCCTGAGTTCATTTTCTGGTCATATTGTTTTTGCTCTAAATTGCTGTTTAAATTATTAATTTTAAGAACATGCCACAACGCGACACCTTTAAATGGAAGAAACAGTGGATTTTTTTCTTCCTTTTTAACCATATTTAAAGAAATATGACAATGTGACGGAACATGCTGTTAATTTTGTTTTCGCCTGTGGCGATATTAATTGTGTTAGAGGGCCGTGTGCAGTTCCAAATGCACTTAGCCCAGGTGGGCAACTTGTTACGTGATACCTTTGCGCGACGGTCGTCGAGCTTTTCTAATACACACCTAGCGCAGGTGTGGAGGCCATGTGGCCAGTAGTTACGTAATAACTCCGCTAGTGCTGTTTATGACCAGGGGATTGCTCGCGGAATGGCGACAGCCAGTCTGGGCGATCTAAGAAAAATATGCCGGAATGGTGGCTGTGGAAATTCCACATGATACGTGAGGTACCGCCTTGTACCCCCAGGCGTTATTCGTATTTTTTAATAAATAGCTAGGGTTTTAGAGATATCAGGGAGAAACAAAAGGAAGGCTCCAGGGGATCGCTGTCCGTCCGGACTGATAAATATTATATTTTCTGCTCTGTGTATAACCTTGATGTGATTGATGTGACTTTAAATATTTTAATACTGTATTATACCAATATTATTTAGACGGTGCTGCCGGTCATCTGACGCAGTAATCTGTTGGCTCACTGTCTAATATATATAAAGCTTAACCAGTCACCCTAGAGGACCTAGGTAAACTGTAGGTTATTGTCTTTATTGTGATAGGTACCAGTATTAATTCTGTGTTACAAGGTTACTGAATGAGTAGTAAGGGTTAATTAAAAATTAACCAATTAGGAATAGAGTTGTAATTCCTTTATTAATTAAGTTCTCCTGGAAGCGTTTCTCAATTATCACACGTTATTGAACAAGTAGTAAGGGTTAATTAAAAATTAACCAATTAGGAATAGAGTTGTAATTCCTTTATTAATTAAGTTCCCCTGGAAGCGTTTCTCAATTATCACACGTGTGGGTGTTGTGTCACGGTGAAGTGATTAGAATATTGTGTAAACTAGACACCTAGAGATTAACTAATTAAGTGATCAGTTCTGGGTTGTTATTATTTGTTGTTGTTAATTAACTACTGCGGCAGTACATTTGTCAGCGTAGGTTAATACAGATTGTGTATTGTGTTTTTGTTGTGTTTTCTAGTGAACTAAACGTGCTATAATAATATATACTTTATATAAGATCGTATCTCTGATCATACCTAGACGAGCCACTCGGGTAAATACTGCTCGATACAGAGAGATCTAATAGATATACAGTTAGGAGAGATATTTGGATAATCGTGTTTCATCCAGTTAGGGTATTATAGGATCCCCGTGACAGGAGTGAAAATTGGGGCGCTCGTCCCGGATCTGAAACGGGACATGCATATTTAAAAAAAGTATTGTTTGTAAATGGGGGCTTTATAAATTATTTTTATAAAATACCAGAAGTAGCAACGTTGTTGACTAGAAAATTAATTAATAATAAGTGCGTCATATCTAAACATGGATAAGAATTTGCTTGATAGGCCTACGCTCAGTGTAGTGGAGATTAAGCGAGCACGTAAGGCCGAGTTCAATCTCATTAAAATTAGCTCCACTATTACATGTGGATCTAAAGACAGCCTGTTGGAGCTCATGTCCACCAATCAAAACCTTACTTGCAGAATCCTGCCAGTGATTTAAAAGTAACAACACTGCGTAGTCCCCAATGTCCAGATAACATTTCGTCTGTAAATAATAATTTAAATATTGACCAATCACACTTCACCTTTTATAACGTTATTTGGGAGCATACAAATTCTAAAAATATCGGGCGAGTCTATTTTAGTGGCCGCAGTACAGCGAACCATACCAATACGTACGGGGTGGGTTATCAGTCTTCAATTTTACATTAAAAATTATTTATTTATTTATAAAATTGAAAAAAACTAAATCAGTCTTCAGTTTTACATTACAAATTATTTATTTTATAAAATAAAACATGTTTTAAGGCATTCGTAATTCACACGAAACATGTCGTATACCCTCAGGATAATTCGGAATGTTTTCAAATTATTTTTAAATCACTGACAGGATTCTGCAAGTAAGGTTTTGATTGGTGGACATGAGCTCCAACTGGCTGTCTTTAGATCCACATGTAATAGTGGAGCTAATTTTAATTAGATTGGGCCGAGTTAGTTGAAATCGCGGGTGAGCGAGAAATTGATTTAACATCAGCTAAAACCTTAGGTGATATAAAGACAATTATTATCCAGGAAGTTTTTGGTGATAGGCCTGTTATGGAAGACAGTGAGATTGTTCCAGAGATAGAGATAAATGACTTGAGTATGGAACAACAGTTAGCTTTTAAAAAGCTTGAGTACGAAAGAGAAGAACGTGCATTAGATAGAGAGAGAGATGGAGAAAGAGAAGAGAGGGAGAGAGAGAGAGAGAGAGAGAGAGAGAGAGAGAGAGAGAGAGAGAGAGAGAGAGAGAGAGAGAGAGAGAGAGAGAGAGAGAGAGAGAGAAGAGAGGGATAGAGAACAAGAAGATAGAGATAGAGAAGATAGAGATAGAGAAAGAGAAGAGAGGGAGAGAGAGAGAGAGAGAGAGAGAGAGAGAGAGAGAGAGAGAGAGAGAGAGAGAGAGAGAGAGAGAGAGAGAGAGAGAGAGAGAGAGAAGAGAGGGATAGAGAAAAAGAAGATAGAGATAGAGAAGATAGAGATAGAGATAGGGAAGATAGACAGAAGGATAGAGAAGAGAGAGAGAGAGAGAGAGAGAGAGAGAGAGAGAGAGAGAGAGAGAGAGAGAGAGAGAGAGAGAGAGAGAGAGAGAGAGAGAGAGAGAGCGAGAAGAGAGAGATAGGGATAGAGAATTCCAGTTAGCAAAATTAAAGTTAAAGTTAAACATGAGTTAAAGTTGAATATTGAAGAAGTTAGACGTGAGGCAGGAAATGGTTTTAACATGTCGGAGGCTTATAGATCAGTGCCTGTATTTGATGACCAGGAGGTAGATATGTTCTTCCAACTTTTTGAACGGGCCGCTAAGCAGCTAAATTGGCCGAATTCTAAGTGGACATTGTTAGCCGTGTCTAAGTTTAAGGGGAAGGCTAGTGTAGCTTATAATTCAATAAGTGATGAGCGAGCAAGTCAGTACGACCTCGTTAAGGCGGCAGTGTTGAGGGCTTATGAATTACGACCTGAGGATTATCGTTTACGGTATAGCGAGTTGAGAAAAACGCAGGGTCAGTCTTATAGTGAGTTTGTGGCTAAGAAGGCAGGGATGTTTGATAAATGGGTGATTTCTCATCAGGTAGAATCATATATCGAGTTACGGGAGTTGTTGATCTTACAGGACATTAAAATGGATTACCAGTTAGCTTACGTATTCATTTAGAGGATCGTGATGTCAAAAAGATAGAGGAGGCAGGCATAGTGGCAGATGACTACGTATTAATACACAAAGCTCAGGCAGTACAGGGTAGCTCTTTACAACAGGGTAATAAGAAGAAATTTCAGCCAGGTTTTTCCCGGGAAAGTAACTATCGGGGAGAGTCATCTAGTTGGTCAGCTAGTCAGGCAAGGAATGCACCTGGTGGGCAAAGTAAGGATAAGCCTGTATTATCAGCCAATGCACGAACTTTTCGTCCACATTGCAGTTACTGTAAAAAGGATAACCATCTTGTCGGGGACTGTTTTAAAAGGAAACGCGATAATGCGCAAGTGGTCGGTTTAGTGAGGTCAGCTCCGTTAGCGAGAGAGTTAATGGTTAGTCCCATGGCAGAGAAAGTAAACCCGTATGTGTCCACTGGTATGGTTTGTGATGTGAAACAAGAAGTCCTAAAGCAATATCAATCTATCGAGATACCGGCTGTAGTCAGTCGCTGATAATGTCAGTGTTTAGCTGATATTGAGAATTCAGATACAGGACGTAGTTTGGCCTTAACCTCGGTTACTGGAGAAAAAATGGTTGTCCGGTTACATAACGTTTTCTTGTGTTCGAAGTTTGTGACGGGACCAGTCGTTATGGGTGTTGTGAAGGACTTGCCTGTTGAAAACATAGGAGTTTTGTTGGGTAATGATTTGACTAGTCAGTGTTGTCAGCCGAAATGTGACCAGTTGTTAATTAAAGACAGCCCTTTACCAACAGAAGAGAGTGAGTTAATCCTAGAGCAAGGGGCTGATCCAAAGCTGTTGGCAGCTCGCACTACATTGTTAACTGAGAGAGTATTAATGAATAAGAGAGTTAGAGATAGGAGGTTACCGGCGACCGAACTAGCTAGGAAGGAACTGAGCCATGCTCAGAGAAAAATAAAATCAGTATGTGATAGGAAGGCTAGGAGTCGGAATTTTAAACCAGGGGATAAGGTGCTGCTGTACCTTCCCATTAAACGGGGTTCATTACAGAACAGGTATTTCGGGCCCTATGTTGTGCACAAACGGGTTAATGAGACAGGGTATGTGATAAACACTCCTGATAGTCTTAGGAAAAGTAGGTATTGTCACATCAATTTGCTAAAAGGTTATTTTGACAGACTGCCGATAGTTCCAGTACTACCTGTCCAAACTGAGAGTCACTCAATTTCCTGTGATGACGTCAAGACTGCAGAGATCAAATTAACCAACAGCCAGATTCTAGCAGAACTGAACCCCCAGCGAGCAAAGTTGACTACGTTGAAACAGGACAATGTTTTCATTTGTCAGAACCTTCCAACGGTTACCAATACCTAAGCCAAGATGTGCGCTTGGAAGCCAACGCTACACCGATTCGACAGCATGCCTATCGGAGAAAACCTGGAAAACGTGCGACACGGAAAAAGAAGGAAAAGAAGTTCCAGTGGTCCATGAATGCGAGAAGTCATTCAACCGTCTCAAGCAGAGGCGCTACTCATCTCCCGTGATGGCAGCACGAGAGTACCGAAGGCTTTTCAAGTTAGCTGTGGGTGCCAGTGACGTGGGTGCTGGAGCTGTGCTGTTCCAAGAAGACGAAGACGGACTGGACCATCCTAATGAAAGCCTCCAACCAGAGAGTTTTGAGATGGAGTCTTCTTCTGCAGGAATTCCCAATTACCATTGAACATATCAAGGGCACATCCAAAGTAATCGCTGATGCCTGTCCCGAAGTTGAACGTTATGATAATGTGTTGACATTCTTGATTTTTGTTTTGTTTTTATATATTTTATTTGTATACCAGGGACTCAGAGACTCAGTGTGATTACTGGTAGTCACCTTATTATTACATGTGTTATAAATGCCCGGATGCGTCGGTTAACGCACCTTTTGTTTTAATGTAGTATATTTCCCTATTGCTAGAGTAGAGGAAATATCCTTTTTTGAGGTGGGGGTGTGTGACGGGACATCCTCTTAATTTTGTTTTCGCCTGTGCCACAGGTTCGAGTCCCAGCAACGGCATGGGACAATTTGTGAGGCCAGAAAGGATTTAATTATCCCCTGCGCCAGTGCGTTAATATCTATGTATGTAATAGTCAACCTCGACATACATACAATATATAGATATTCATACATCAATACATACTAGCCAGTGCCAGGTCTGCCCACTGTTTCATGCACGTAAGCGGAATCGACCGCGTAGATTGCAGGCCCCATGCATATGGTTGAGTTAAAGAACTTCCTTTTATGGAAGCTTCGATAGCTCAGAGCGTATCGTGGTTGGTCTTCCAATTTGTGGCGAATCGGTGCCACAGGTTCGAGTCCCAGCAACGGCATGGGACAATTTGTGAGGCCAGAAAGGATTTAATTATCCCCTGCGCCAGTGCGTTAATATCTATGTATGTAATAGTCAATCTCGACATACATACAATATATAGATATTCATACATCAATACATACTAGCCAGTGCCAGGTCTGCCCACTGTTTCATGCACGTAAGCGGGATCGACCGCGTAGATTGTAGGCCCCATGCATATGGTTGAGTTAAAGAACTTCCTTTTATGGAAGCTTCGATAGCTCAGAGCGTCTCGTGGTTAGTCTTGCAATTTGCGGGCGAATCGGTGCCACAGGTTCGAGTCCCAGCAACGGCATGGGACAATTTGTGAGGCCAGAAAGGATTTAATTATCCCCTGCGCCAGTGCGTTAATATCTATGTATGTAATAGTCAACCTCGACATACATACAATATATAGATATTCATACATCATACACACACACACACACACACACACACACACACACACACACATATATATATGTATATATTTTTTTTCTTTCTGAATACCCTACTCTTTATTATTTAAGATATATTTTAATTGTTAATCCTCAGGTTAAGTTTTCATCATAGGGAAATAACCCCACACAAATATATACAGTGAAAGCCCTCTAAACTGAACAGCAAGTAAAAAGTCCGGTTTTAAAGGATATCCAGTTTAGAAGTTACCAATATTTAAAAAGGGACCGTGCAAAATGTCTGATTCTGGTTCACAGAGGGTCTGGTTTTAAAGATTTTCAACTGTACATGTATTCAAAAATAAATAAATAATAACAATAAAAATAATTTAATACATGTACTTAATGTCAAAGAGATGAATAACCCAACCAAGTTCAAAACCACAATATATTTGTGTTAAATTTATGCCAGAATCTGATAATGCAATTATACAATGTTTTATATGGTCACAACTGGCAGTAGGAGACGTGGCGTCTCCTCCCAATGTGAGTACCCCCCTCCCCCAACATAAAGTCCTGGCTACGCAAATGCCCACGACCGGCCTGTAGTGGTTAAGACACTTGGATAGAAAGCGCAGATAGCTGAGGTGTGTGCCCAGGAAAGCGCACTAAAACCGTAAGTGGATATAAGCCCGAACATAATTATAAACAAACAAACATTGAAACAATACGATTAAATTTAGCTCCTCTGGTTAATAACTGGTAGACAGGAGAGCTGATTACAATCAGATTGACAAACAAACCAACACAGTTTGTTTTGTTTAACTGGAGCACATTGATTAATTAATCATCGGCTATCGGATGTCAAACATTTGATAATTATAACTCGTAGTCATCAGAGGAAACCCGCTACACTTTTTCTAATGCACAAGATATTTTATATGCACTTCCCCACAGACAGGAAAACACATACCACGGCCTTTGTCCAGGTGTGGTGCACTGGTTGGAACGAACAAATCAACAATGCCTACGCACCCAACCCCCTACTTCATCCGTCTTGATAAACAAAATAATTACCAATATTTTACAAACATAAGTGTTGTAAAATTAATACGTCAGATGCCTTCACGCATTTTTCGCATTAGTTTCTCTCACGCATTAATTTCATGTTTTACAGTACCATACAAGCAAACACTTACTTCTAGCGATATTATCCACTCAACATTTGCAGAAAATATTGCAGCTGAATAGCACAGTAGTTACATGTCGTCATTAGATAGTAATAGTAGTTGAAGACATTTAAAATAAATATGCTTATAAATGTCAAAAAGCGATTCCGTTTGCACATTTTAGAAGTTAAAACTATATTCAGAAGAATGTACATAGTATCGCTTTGACATCAATAAGGATATTAAATAAAAACGTCAAAGCATTGTTGACGTCATGTCATAGTCCTGAATGTTGGCGTTTTTATGGTACGGTAACCTCTTTACTTCGGCAAAGTTTGTAACTTAACGGAAAATGGTAAAATACCATTGAATCATGCAGCTCCAGCGCTCACCCCTAGATCCGCGCCTGACAAAGAATAAAGGTAGCGCAGAACTATGTCCGTCACCGGCAGGACTGATGATGCAAAACATATAAAATATATTAAAAATATTCATGCATAAAAAAAACAGCCAGTCCAAAATGTAACATCACGTTTTATCCTTTGGCACATCCTTATTAGATGTTTCAATAATAATAATAAATATATATACATGTGTATATGTATATATATATATATATATATATATATATATATATATATATATAGAGAGAGAGAGAGAGAGAGAGAGAGAGAGAGAGAGAGAGAGAGAGAGAGAGAGAGAGAGAGAGAGAGAGAGAGAGAGAGAGAGAGAGAGAGAGAGAGAGAGAGAGAGAGAGAGAGAGAGAGAGAGAGAGAGAGAGAGAGAGAGAGAGAGTAAACAGGTCCGTAGGAACCGGGGGGAGGACACGTGCCCCCACTTGTGAGCCTTTTTAAAAATGTTTTTTAATTAATGTTTGCCATTGTAGCAAAAATCCGATATATAGTTTGTACCCAATCCGTCAGTGACACCCCCCCCCCCCCCAAAGTCGTTCCTACGGGCCTGGTAAATGAAATTATTGAGATGTTTTGTTTTTTCTTGGGGTGGTGGTGCGTGAGATTATTTAATTCAGGGTTTAATATTTACATTTCACAAGAAAAATGAATATTTGGGTCATTATGCAACTTTGAGACTTCCGCTTTAAGTGAATGTATCTTAAAGCTGCAATCTTGGGGTTTACGTGTTATTTAACCACATAGAAAAGATCAAGCTTTTCGTCTACCTCGCAGTCTGTAATTTGTTATGACATATACAAGACAAAAAACCAGGTTTAGTATAATTTTAAAGGAAGTCCTACTTTAGGTGTTTGCTAAGTTTGCTGAGCTTAGATTAATGTACAGCATTTGCAATATGTGTAGCTACTATGCCTACATGAATAAAACATACTTTCTCCAAAAGGGAGGTCACGGGACCCCTGTAACCCCCCTTGAAGCCAGCTGTCAGTGAACCATTAAAACTCCAAGCCTTCAGGTCAATGGGTTACCATACTCTAGCTCTTAAGGTAATTAGAATCTGAATTAGTTACAATAACAGCAATGAATCATGGCAAAATGTATTTATATTCAAACACAACAAACAGAGGAATATATAAAACAGGTTTAATATAAAAAGTAATAAGTAAAACATGCAAAAAGCACTGAATGTTTTGAAATGATAGTGTAAAAATGAGTCATAGTACAGAAATATAAAAAATGGCTTATCAACTGTTTCATTGCATACAAACTAATGATACATAAAATTATTGGTTCAATCTCTTTTTTCTGTCTTTCCATTCTTTTTCTTTGCACTTGATTTGTGAAATAAGCAATATGTCTGGTAACCCATGTACAGGTTACCACAAATTACAGTCTCGGAAACCTATGGCACATTTATCAATTTTACAATTCTCATTATTATTATTCTAAAGTCCCTTCTCAAAGACCCTGATACTTTGTTATTCATTCAAATCACTGTTTGCATTGTACTGATACTTAACTTGTACGAGTATATGTTTTATATATTTGAATATATTGGGTGTAGTTTTTGTTTAAATAAGATTTTATAGAGAACAAAGTACCATTCTCAACTTTATTGACATTGTTTTAACCTCCTGGTAACCTGAACGACAGTTATCAACTTGTTTTGATTTCTGTTATATCCAATTACCAGTAAGGTACAAGTAGACTGTCCAGGGCACACATTTCAGTTATATCTTCATTAGTGGGCTAATGGTTACTTGTTACTGGTTGGTAAAAAAAAAGTTGCTGTATTAATTTTGCACTTCCCTGTGAAGCTCTAGGTGGAAGCTGGTACTGGAATGCGAACCCAGTACCTATGAGTTTCAAGTCCGATAGCGTAACAACTACATCACTGATGTCCATTATTATTCATCCATTTTCAAAATCCTCATATCTAATGTCATGAAACAGCTTTGTTTTGTTGTTGTGTTCGCCGTAAAGCATGTTCCTCTGCCTTCTGTGCTCTCCATTCACAAATATCGGCAAACTCACAGCACTGACATTTATACGACTCTTCAATGTCTACCCCTACCGGTTTCCTCTCTCCCTTCCAGAACTTCAACAACTGAACAAACTGCGTCCTCAATTCATCATCATCGTAAAACACCTCTTTGTGTAACATGGTCTCATGGGAGTCTTGGTGCACGTATTCAATAATCACCTGGCTGACGCAAGTCATTGCCTGTATTTTCATGAAGACAAAATCAAAAAGATTGTTCAGGTTTTTGGAAGTGATTAACTTGTCTTCCAGATGCTTGCTAATGGACTCTCCGAACTGCTTCTCCAGAGATAGCTTTAAATGTCTGGCAACCGTCTCTTTGGACAACTTCCCCTTCACCAGGTCATCGAAGAGTTTCTTGTAAACCATCACTTGTAGTCTGTGTTGGCTTAGCTGAGATTCTTTAGGCAAGGACTTCATCTTTCGTGTTTTCAGTTCCAACAGGTCAATTATGTACGACTCTGGATCGAATCTCAGCTCATCTATTACACCAATGACTAACACATCCTCGTCAAATGGGGTTCCAAAGATCGGCACCTCGCGGGCGACTGTCAGACCATTCAAAAATCCAACAATGGCAGTGAGCAGATTCATCAACTTGATAGCAAAGATATCTTCGTTAGACGTGATCTGTACTCGCACAACATCATGCACAGCCAGCTCTGAAAAATAAATATGATTAAAATATGTAAATTTATTATATAACATTTAGGGAAATGTCTTAAAATATCAGTGAAATAAAAGTGTTATCAGTTATCATTTCACTCTAAAATGTGTTATCGTCACTGTAGAAAGTGTTATCTTCACTGTAAGAAAACCGGAACTATTTTGCTGCTGGCATTTTAAAAATAAAGATAAATTGCCATAAGTTATGTAATAATATGTAATAAATATAAAATTTCATGTTTTTTGTCAAATATGACGTGTAGTGCGACTCGTAAGATATGATTGCAAACTTCTCTCGATGAGATACAAAAAAAAATGAAATATCGTCTATACATCATAAATATTACACAGTAGTTTTTGGACAAATGCATGATGTGGTAAAACCACTATTGGGTCAACAGGCAGAGAACTTGGCTTGCATAGAATAAGGGTCTTGTTCAGTACCTCTTGATTGCTGTTTAACAATTATAAAATGCAAAATCAAACTTTTTTTTTAATACACACCTCTCCTCGAGTATTGTTTAATTTGGAATTCTAAGCCACAAGCCTCTGAATTTGTATAATGCCTATCAATCAATACCCACAACTTATTCTGTCACTGAAATGTAATTTCAAACCAACATTATTATATTATATTTTAAAAATTTTTACTTCTGGAGGCAATAAAAATGTATACTAGATTGAAAAAAAAATCATCTGGTGAAAAACAAAATGGCCATACATTTTACTCGTGAATCTAAAAGGAGACAGCTTTGTAAACATACTGTAACTCTTAACAAACCAGCCTCCTTCCCTCCAGTAACATGGGTTACCAAACACATTACTTATTTTCATGCCTGTGTTTTTGTTCCATGACACAACTAGAGCACATTGATATGTTAATCATCAGCTATTGGATGTCAAACATTTGGTAATTTCTGACATATAGTCTTACAGAGGAAACCTGCTATATTATTCCATCCGTGTAGCAAGGGATCTTGTAGATGCACCATCCCACGACCTTTGATATGCCAGTTGTAGTGCACTGGCTGAAATGAGAAATAGCTCCATGAGCCTACCAACAGGGATTGATCCTAGACTGACCGTGCTTCAGGTGCTAAGATCACCTTAAATGCAGAAAGTAGTTACATGTATTTATTTAGTGATCTTAATGCTAAGATTGCTTCAAAGAGCGGGGCCCAGGACCCCGTTCCACGAAGTGATCTTAGCCCTAAAATCAACTTAAGTGCATAGGGTAGCTATGCACTTTAAGGTAATCTTAGGGTTAAGATCGCTTCGTGGAACGGGGCCCTGGTCTGTATTTTGTGGTAACATGTACATGGGTTACAAGACTCAATATTTATTTTGTGCACCACGGCTAGTGTATCAAAGGCCGTGGTATGTGTTATCCTATCTATGGAATGGTGCATATAAAAGATCCCTTGCTGTTAACCGAAAAGAGTAGCCCATAAAGTGGCAACAGTGGGTTCTCTCCCTCAATATCTATGTGGTCCATAGCCATATAACCGCAAATAAAATGTGTTGAGTGCGTTGTTAAAGAAAACATTTGCTTCCAATATTTATTTTGAAGCCTGTGTACCTCTAGCAAGATGTAAGGTGCTGCCAGCTGTCATGGTGGGATTCTCCTCCACGAGGACGGGAACAGTGAACGAGTACACCATCTTCTGCTCACACCATTTCTGGTTTGTGAGGTCGGACACCCACAGGTAGTTTGGACGATACCTCTGCAGTGGAGGGAGCTCATGATCACTTGACGTTGTGTTATTTGTATCAGCAGTGTTTTTGCTCTTCACCGATGCAGCAGTCGAGGAGTCTGACGGATGGGTTTCAGGCTGTTCCAGGCAATTAACCTCAGAATCTACAACACATTAATAAAAAGAAAGAAAGAAATGTTTTATTTAACGACGCACTCAACACATTTTATTTACGGTTATATGGCGTCGGTCATATGGTTAAGAACCATACTGATATTGAGAGGAAACCTGCTGTCACTACTTCATGGGCTACTCTTTTCGATTAGCAGCAAGGGATCTTTTATATGCATCATCCCATAAACAGGGTAGTACATTTCACGGCCTTTGATATACCAGTCCTGGTGCACTGGCAGGAACGAGAGATAGCGCATTAATAAAAAATATTGGTAGGCCCTATATATGATATTTATGAACAACTGTACCTATATAAGAATTACAGTTTACATCATTAAAATGACCTACAACACATAAAAATACTGGTATACATGTGTATAATATTTATGAACAATTACACCCCACTTATAAAAACTAAAGGTTACATCATTAAACTGACCTACAACATAAATAATATAAAACATTACTGGTATACAAATATATTTATGAACAACTGCACCCCACTTATGAGAACTACAGGTTAAATATCATTAAAATAACCTACATCACATAAATGTATAAAAAGATATAATGATAGATATTTTGTAATAGTTATGTTTAAATTTACCTAACAATACAGTAATGTGATAAAGTATGTGAACATCGTAATGAAGTAAATATCATATCAAAGTATTTTTACTTCTGATACATAGTACATATTGTTTTTGAAATAACACTTGGTCCATTTGGGCAAATAGTTAAAGTAAAATACATTGTAAGTATAGGCAGGTGTATGATACATGTATATACCATTTTTAATAATAGCTTGTGATTATGAAATTATACCATTCATACATTCCACAGAATGATTGATTTCGCACACTGCTTATAAATTATTGCATGAGCAGGGGTGCACAAATGTGAAATTGTGATAGTTGCCCGGTGGGCAACCAGTAGCTGAAGTCTGGTTGCCCAACATCATCTCTTGGTTGCCCACATATTTCATAAAATGTTTTATGAATTTAATTTTGAACTGTCATTAAAATGAAACTGAAATTTGAAATGTTTTTATTAATATCATTACTTATCAGTTAAGTTTTATTTCTTTTTTAACATTATTTATCTTCGCTTTGGCTGAAAAAAAGTTTCTTTTGTTTAACGACACCACTGGAGCACATTGATTAATTAATCATCAACTATTGGATGTCAAACATTTGGTAATTCTGACTCGTAGTCATCAGAGGAAACCCGCTACAATTTTCCTAATGCAGCAAGGGATCTTTTAAATGCACTTTCCAACAGACAGGAAGGCACATACCACGACTTTTGTCCGGTTGTTGTGTACTGGTTGGAACGAGAAAAAAACTAATCAGCTGAATGGATCCACAGAGGTGGTTCGATCTCACTTGGGCTGTCAGTCATATAATACTTTGATGAACTCGGGGCTCATCCAGGATTAACAATACCTGTAGCCAAAAACATTGCCAAATGGGATTTTTATTTGCCATAATGAAAATGTTTTTGCCAAAATTGTTTTGTGTAGTACTGTATAGAGTATTTATATATGAATATGAAAATGCATCTTTTTCAGCTAATTATGTACAAACTGGAATACATCTGAATAACAAAATTATCCCCGATCAAAATCAAAGACAGCAATGGGGGTAGGAGCAGTTAATATATTACTTTGAATTTTCAGTGGGTGAGGGGAGATATGCAGAGTTGGAAGCCAATGCCCTCTGCAAACACACCCCAAATTCTAACGCCTATGGCATTAATAAAAATCGGAGAGCCAGTACTCTTCTTCTTTTTTCATTATTTCTGTAAAATAGCAATCTTTATTTTGGTTTGAACTGCTTTTAATTGTAGTTTAAAGTAACCCATCTATTCCACACCCCAACAATTTCGTAATTTGCGCCATTTTGTTGATTTCCGCGTCGTGTTAAATGCTTGTTGTTGATTTCAGCTTGTAAAATACATAGCCTAAGAATGCCGACATCACGTTATGACAACTATCCATTTACGTTAAAAGGTTTTGATTAAAAAGATAATGAATTCAAATTTACGGTCTTTTTAAAATCTAGCTAACTTTTGAGATGTCACCTCAGTCAACAAATTTATATAATATTTTATCTAACAAATTTTAACTAATTGTATTCAGTGTACGTTTAACCGCAATTTGTATAAATACTGCATGTTCCTTTCCCGCGATCGCAAAATGCATGAGTGCGAAATTAACTAAGACAACGGAAACAAACAAACGAAACAGCAATTAAGCATTCACTGATGCGAACAACTATTTGGTGGCGTGTTTTTTTCTCTCACAAATTTACATCAAGATTTACTTGCGTGTAATCGTATTGTTTAATGTCCACAACAATGTCTTTTGACACGTGCAACAGTCTCGGCTGACTGGCAAGCGTGACCTCAATCTAATTAAAATTAGCTCCACTATTACATGTGGATCTAAAGACAGCCATTTGGAGCTCATGTCCACCAATCAAAACCTTACTTGCAGAATCCTGCCAGTGATTTAAAACTAACAACACTGCGTAGTCCCCAATGTCCAGGTAACATTTCGTCTGTAAATAATAATTTAAATATTGACCATGTCAAGACATTGGGTTTTACGTGCACATTCAGAACAAGCTGTTGTAGCGCACGCCTATCGTGGGCACAAGAGCCGGCCTTGGCCGGCTCCTCCGTCCATGACAGGAACGGTGGGGGGGGGGGGGGGGGAAGGGAGAGGAGGGACCACCTGCACTGGCAGGTGCAAGGAAGCACCAGCAGCCCGATCAAATCGGTAGCAGGCGGAATATTGACCAATCACACTTCGCCTTTTATAACGTTATTTGGGAGCATACAAATTCTAAAAATATCGGGCGAGTCTATTTTAGTGGCCGCAGTACAGCGAACCATACCAATACGTACACATTGTTATCAGTTTTCAATTTTACATTAAAAATTATTTATTTATTTATAAAATTAAAAAAAAACTAAATCAGTCTTCAGTTTTACATTACAAATTATTTATTTTATAAAATAAAACATGTTTTAAGGCATTCGTAATTCACACGAAACATGTCGTATACCCTCAGGATAATTCGGAATGTTTTCAAATTATTTTTAAATCACTGGCAGGATTCTGCAAGTAAGGTTTTGATTGGTGGACATGAGCTCCAACTGGCTGTCTTTAGATCCACATGTAATAGTGGAGCTAATTTTAATTAGATTGGCGTGACCTATATGCACACTGAGAACAGCCAACGAACGTTTTCCTAACGTTCGCGAACTATGTGATTGGTTCCCGACGTGGATATTGGGTTTAACGTGAAGCGCATAAACCAGTTTAGCGGACGATTTTGTTTTGCTCAGTCTAGCTCAACTCGGCCCTAGCCTTCTTGTGTTTGGCCCTGAACTAGCATGTGTATTAAACTGACACGCAATTTTGGTCCGTTTTTATTACTTTGGCTCAAAGACTTTACAAAGTTAAAATAACATGCTACAGATTTTTCAGACTTTTCTTTCACACATGTTGCCGTTAAAATTAATAACTGTGATTATTAAAATAAGCAAACATTGTTATGCTGAATTCTTGATGACACCGCTACTCGTTACCAGTCGCGAGATCCCTGTTAATTTTTGGTATTATTATTATATGTTAGGTGTCGGATAGATTATGTAACCGATTGTTCACATCGGAAGATTGAAAATGGCTCAGCCAAATTTTTAGCTCAGAACTGGATGGTTGTTGGTGTAGTTTGTGGCCTTTCACATGTCTTGTGCCCTTTGCTAATAGCCACCATTCTGAAACGTATCTGTCGGCAATGAACTCGTCAAAATCATACACGATGGACACTGAGTGGATGGCAGCGTTAGGGTGGATATTTATATAGCCTGTCAGTCAAGTTATCAGTTTCGATACTTTTGAATTGCCCGTGACTGTCCGAGTGTCGTGAAGTTTTGTTTTTCATTTTACTTGTTTTATTATTTTCTTGGTAGCCCGTCGAGCAACTGTTTGACAAAGAATGGTTGCCCGCAACATATTTTGGTTGTTCCGGGCGCGCGGAGAACCGATTTGTGCACCCCTGATGAGCAAGATGTATGGACGTTATAGAATGAGTAAGTTATGGGAATGGTTTTATCCCCCATTTGACTGAGAACTTTATGTAATTAACGAACTTTTGCAACAAGCACTACAAATGACATAATGCTAATTAATGCATATAATTAATTATCAAATATGATGGGGGTAAAATAAAGAAGTCTTGCAATGTGTATTAACCACATGTGACATATCTATTTACACAACAGAAATCAGAGCTAGCTCCGGCACTCGCCAATTGTGACTTTTAAGAAAAATTGTCGAATATTTTTTTAACTTGGCGAAAAACATTTATGTAATAATTAATATTTTATTAGAAAACAGCTATAAATTTTGCATTTTAAAGATGATTTGGCAATATTTTCTGATCACCCAGAGCTAGCCCTGAGAAATATACTGAACCAAAAACAAGAAAAATCTGGTAAGTTTGATAGCATGTATTTGGAAATGTTAAAAACAACACAAAATATGTTTATATAAATTTATATTGGAAGAGTGGTCTATGGTGCATTTGTTTGGAAAAGACATATGACCCAAATTTTATGATAGAAGGAAGAATTTATTGATAAAATGTTGTAGAGATCATAAACAAAAATCACACATTAATATTGGGTATGGCCACCTCACGAATTGATGACTGCGTTGCATCGCATCCTGCATGGAACTGACAAGTGTGTTAATGTCTGGCTGTGGAATATTATTTAATTTTAATTCCTCAATTAATGCTTGTCGAAGTTCATTGACGTTCCACGGCGGGTTGAGTCAATGCCATACACGTCTGTCTCATCCCAGACGTTGTAAGTCGTTGGTATGTCCTGTCTAGATGATTCCGAATAGCATGGTTAGAGCTCCCAACAGCTCTACTAACCTCTACCAGCATCAAACATGCCGATGGCATGTTCACGTAAATGTCTTGGCATTTTAGGCATGCCAAATGTTTTTTTAATTTTAATAAATTACAAAATTTTACATTTATTCTTATTGACTATAAGTCTATGAACTGATAAAAACAAATCCACATCAAAACATGCAGAACATGTTGAGTCATGCATACACATGCAAATCAACTTTCCCATTGTCGCTTTGTTCCACTACACACATGGAGTCAAATCTATAAATTCTGAGATGACAAGGAGAATATTTGAAATTAATTTTAACATTAACTTATTTCTCAAAAACAATTTTTAAACTGTTAAACATATTTCTGAAAATCAAAAAAAAAAATTTTGGGTTCAGTATATTTAATCCAACAGTGATGCCAAAAGATGAATTGGAACCGATATAAATGACAACCTTAAAGACAGTTAATTTTGTATTTTTGGGTCATTGTCAATATTGAAATGATACCATTTAATGAATCCATGATGTTTTGCCCCCAAGCCAGTGCACCACGACTGGTATATCAAAGGCCATGGTATGTACCACCCTGTCTGTGGGATGGTGCATATAAAAGATCCTGTGTGCTGCTAATTGAAAAGAGTAGCCTATGAAGTGGTGACAGCGGGTTTCCTCTCTCAATATCTATGTGGTCCTTAACCATATGTCTGACGCCACATAACCGAAAATAAAATGTGTTGAGTGCGTCGTTAAATAAAACATTTCTTCTTTGCCCTCAAGTTGATTCACCCCCAAGTATTTGTCAGTTCGCCCCCAACTCCCAATTATTTGTTACTTTCAAACAATTATTGCATTGTTTCTTTAGAGGCATGTTAAAGTGTATGTTTCTTTTTTAGGGGGGAGGGGGTTATTGTCTTTCCACGATTTGGATAAATCAAGTCAGTCAAAGTTCGACAACTGTCAAACCGCGCATCTAAAATTGCACATGGGAGTGCGCGAAATCGTCTAAAATTAAAAATAGAGGAAGCTCGGCACACACAGAATGTGACAGATGGGTCCAGACCACACATTCACATCGACACAGTGGTACCTTTATGGGAGACCCAACTGGTACCTTTATTGGGGCGAACTGGTTATGCACTTGGGGGTGAACAGACATCATATTTGGAAGCGAACTGGCTTGGAGGGATGGGGTAGGAGCGAAACGTCTGGTATCTCCATATAATTATGAAACCCGATAATAGAACCTAAACGGAAACATGATCCCACAAAATCATCTTTCATAATGTACGCACTAAACATTTTATTAACTGAACTGGAACTACAGTCATAAAAGAAATACAATAGTATTGTGCTGACTTTCAGTACACGTTTCTAAAAGCAACAGATCATCTTCGTCACTCCACAAATCATCATCATGAATATTTGTTTCTACTCGTAAGGGGGCTGACATGTTGAAAATAGTTCCTCTTAGTTACACTAGATTAATACGCTTATATCCGTTATTAAAAATGCTGCTAGAAATATTTTATTACATCTCTCGCAGAATTACGTTTAGAACAATCAATGTGAAAAACATTTGTGTGTATTATTTCATGTCTTATAGGGTCACTGAGATCAAATAGATTGTATTGTTATATAATTGTGCGGATTAGTCGAAATGCGTTATTCGGCACTATCAACAACATTTCTTGGGGAGAGTTCGGAAGCAACGATGAGGCTTTAGTTATTGATGCATTTTTTAATATTTGGAATTTATAGTTTATATATTAAGTTATTTGTAATATGTATCATTCAAGATTAATCAATTTCTTCTAAGTACCAGGTGTATGGTTACTATGGATCCTAAAAATCAAAAATCGCCTAGAAAAATTTTGAGTGAAAAGGTGAAGAAAACTAAAAAGAAACGAAAACACAGAAAACATTCTGGCAAGTCAGATGTCAAGGGAAGTGACTGTAGTGTTGATCAGAGATTAGAAGTTGAAGGTGTTCAAATGCTTGAAGACTTCCAGAATGGTAATTATTTATAATGAACCATAGTTCTAGTTGAACCAGCTTTAGTCGGTCGGTGGTGAAATAATTAAGTAAACCAGTAGCCTGAGTTACCATTCGATAGTTAGTCAGAGGCTAGTCTAAGCCTAAGGCACAGGTATCCTGCAGGGCTTCTAGATTATGGTAGCCCCACTCCCGTGGCTAGTGATATTCAATGTTGGACTAGTAAATAACTACCATTGCTATGCCAAATGGCTTGTAATATGTTTTTGGTCAAATCTTGCAGTTAAGTCTATTTTGTAAATATGAATATCCTGCCCTACCCAAATCCTCCAATATTAGTGTTTTTAAGCTCTATCTCCCTCTTTAGGTGACATATCTGATTATTAATTCTTATTTTGTAAAATTGTATTAACTTAAAGTAAAGTAGGGCTAGTGATTTTTAATTGTGGCTAGTGAATTTTAAGAAATCACCGATCCCATGGCTAGTGGATTTTACAAAAATTCTAGAAGCCCTGTATCCCCAAACAATAATGTCAGATATGTTTAGTAAAGTTATATAATAAAGAGTATAACGTCTTTATATGTAACTATAGTATTTGTATTAGGTGTTTCTGTTCACAGTTCATAATATTAAAGGAATGCACGTGCAAGGCCTTTGGACTGGTATGTATATTCAACGATACATAATGCACATTATTGCTTAACGTCAACAAGTATATTATTATACTTAATTAATAAAATGGTTAAATGTGACGGCTGTTATATATAATATGTGCAGCCATTTTGTTCCATTCCAGTGAATATGCCCTCTGGAGAGCCGGTGGTTACGTAATATTACTTAATGTGTAACATCAGGAATGAGTCTTAGAACTAGAGAAACAAATGTACCTGGTTTTTGTGGAAAGATAAAATAAGCATGCATTGCAATGTTCTGTAATCATATCAATCCCAGTAAGCCAGCAATAAGTATATATTATTTTTCAATACAAAATAAACCACCATTGTCAAAGTGGCTACACAACAAGTCAAAATAATTGTACCATGTTTTGTCCATGAAATGGTGGGGATGGAAAAATACCCAATCAGAGAATATGGATTGACTGAGATGGATCAGTTCTGTGGTCAACACATTCAAGTGTTCTACTGACTGATCTCGATCCCTCACAATTTATGATACGTTTATTTATAATTATTTTAGAAATATAAGCTGTTGATCTTAAAATACAAAGTAGTTTATTAAAATGTATGAGTGATAGCTGATGTACATGTACTTGTGGAAAGTATCTTGAATAAATTGAACCATGGACCAAATATCGAAAATATAATCAAAATTATAAAAAAAAAATGTATGATCCCATCTCTTGTACATATTAGTGATTTTATCGGCAAACTTGAAAATGATGAGTATAATGGTGTATTTAATGTCAAACATAGTATTATTGTTGTACATATTAGAGTGGGATTCTTTGCATACATATGTACTTGGTCACCTGGTAGGCAAATATCCTTCATTTTTGTAACTATCTCCGACGACAGAGTGGGGCGGGATGTTGCCCAGTGGTAAAGCGGTCGGTCTGGAATCGATCCCTGTCGGTGGGCCCATTGGGCTATTTCTTGTTCCAGCCAGTGCACCACGACTGGTATATCAAAGGCTGTGGTATTTGCTATCCTGTCTGTGGGATGGTGCATATAAAAGGTCCCTTGCTGCTAATCGAAAAGAGTAGTTCATGAAGTGGCGACAGCAGATTTCCACTCTCAATATCTGTTTAACCATATGTCTGATGCCATATAACCGTAAATAAAATGTGTTGAGTGCGTCGTTAAATAAAATATTTCCTTCCTGATGACAGAGTGGTAATAAAGTGCATGTGCTCCCCTGCTCAAGCACATTTTCATTTTAAAAATAATTAGATTTTTTAAGCATGACCACCTATAAACTTTGCTCGTCATTGTCTAACCCCTTCCCCCACACTCACACTTGATAAAATTACTGCACATGTGCCTGGAATAGAAGTCAAGGCAAGCTCTGTGTGTAGAAAATTTCACCAAATTTATATTAAATTCCTAAAATTGCAGAACCCACCATTATTTTCAACAAAATATAAATCATTACATAAAATTCTTTTCACCAAATTAAAATAAAATTTACCAGATATGTTTAAAATTCGCAATTGGCGAATTTAGCAAGTGCAAGAGCTGTCCCTGAGAATACTCAGGCTATATATTTATATAGGATACTAATTAATCAAGTTCCCAGGGAGTTGCTAGAAAACACAATTACCATTTTTACCATTTTGCCACACCATGATAGTGTGTTCGAGTCTGGAATAGCCCATGGAATAGAGTACTGTGATTAGCTAGAATGCCTTAAGTACTACATGTACATCACTGGGATTCCCAGAAGAGTGCAAGCTATGGAAATGCTAATGTACATGTACCATTTTAAGGCATTTAAAAAAAAAACCCACACCAAAAACCATGGTATATGAATTGACAAATGGTGCATTGTACAGTGGTCCTAAAACTGCGAATACTGCGAACCAGAATATTATATATGGACATAGAGTTGTATGAAGCAGACTTCATACTGTCCTGAGTGTTTAAGATAGACCAAGACTGATTCTAAATGATTTTTTTTGGTGTTCGTAAGCATCTTTTTTCAAACAGATTATTTTTGGACAACTTTATTCCTTGATCCAGGGGTTCTAGAATATTTTTAAAATTCACTTGCCATAGGGCCAGTGGATTTGAAAATTCACTGGCCATGGTGAAAAATTCACTTGCCCAATTTTAACTGTTGATGAAACAGAAAATACAGTAAATTAAAATAATTAACTTTTTAACGTCCATTTTTCATACTGAAATCATGTTTAATCAATTTGTCAATTTGCACAACCGATAGGCTTTATGGTTTGTTTAGAAAAATATGCAAATAATTTTCATCAGTTTAGAATAAAGTTACCATACCGATCAAAATCATATCTCTACACAAAGCAGAATCGAAAGGCTATTAGTCAAAGTTATGATTGCTTCCATGATCCACTATCAGGTGCTCGTCCTTAGGAGGACTGCCAATCCCATAGGAGATATAATGGGATGTTTCACTCCTGTACTGTCTACAGGAGGACTGTCACCCCACTAGGAGATCTGTAATGGGATGTTTCACCCCTCCTGCACTGTCTATAGGAGGACTGCCACTCCACTAGGAGATCTGTAATGGGATGTTTCACCCCTCCTGCACTGTCTATAGGAGGACTGCCACTCAACTAGGAGATCTGTAACTGAATGTTTCACCCCTCCTGTACTGTCTATAGGAGGACTGCTACTCCACTAGGAGATCTGTAACTGAATGTTTCACCCCTCCTGTACTGTCTAGGAAGACTGCCACTCCACTAGGATATCTAACTGGATGTTTCACCCCTCCTGCACTGTCTATAGGAGGACTGCCACTCCACTAGGAGATCTGTAACTGGATGTTTCACCCATCTGCACTGTTTATAGGAGGACTGCCACTCCCAATACTAGCTTAGAAGACCCAAAGTAGTAAAGGGACATTCCTGAGTTTGCTGCATTGTAAGATGTTTCCGACTAATAAAATATTTCTACGATTAAACTTATATATTATTTAATTTTTTTTTTTTTGAATATCAGTGTCTGTATATTCAATGTGTTTCTGGTCGTGTTAATATTTGTAAGAAGCTCAAACTGGATTTTGTCTTCAAACATTTTCGTATGTACGAAAAAACTTATTTTAGGAAATCAAATGACATTTAACCTAGTAAAAATATTAGAACGATCAGAAACACGTTTAATATACAGCCACTAATATTTTCTGCAGAATTTTTTTCTCTGATATGTAATTACAATCATTAAAATTGTAAAAAAAAAAGTCTGTTAGTTGATAATATCTTAAAAATTGCAACAACCTCATAAATGTCCTTTTAAAGCATGATTTAAAAAAAAAGTAATTTATTTTACAGTGAATTTATTATTTTATTTATCCAGTGATTTTCTTTTGGAAAACAATACTGTCCAGATTAACGAGGTTCCACTGTACATGATACATACATGTATGTCTGCATGTTAAAAGTCTTGTATGCATTATATATTGCTCTATGCACACAACAACAACAAAAAGCCGCACCTGATGTATGATATGTACTATTGCTGTCACTAAGTCTCAGTAAACACTTGGCTAGAACAAACATGCAGATACATGTATCACCTGTATGAACATTGACAAACAAGTCATTGATACTAGCACTGTGATAATAGATAATGGAAGACGAACAACATTCCTGAGTTCACTCTGACAGCTCTCCGGGATATGGTCATTTATCAGCTGAGCTGTGCTATACATAGGCACTACTGGCTGTCATTGATATAATATATATTATATTGTTGACAACCATGGGGCATTGAAATGTATTTCTTGTAATGTATCGGGTTACTGTAATTAATTAACGAAATAACATGAGGTGGCCACTGGAAATCTGTGTGTTGAAATTAATAGGAAGTTGTTATATATACAAGTATTAATAAGAAATTTCTTCCCATTTTCAAACCAGGTTTCAAAATACTGTTATATATACTAAATTATTTTTAAAAAAAGTTCCTTTAATTTTAAAACTAGTATATCATTTTAATACTGGTACATCATATTAACTCCAGAAACCCCCCACAAACCCTTCTTTAAAAAAATGTTATCTTATAGGACATTGAGAAGGTCACAAAAGGTTGAAAATATTAAAAAGAGCTCAGTATTGATAATATTTAGCTTAATAACTTTGGATTTTGATTTGTCTGGTGAATTTATTTTATTCAGTCATGTTATATTAACTTGGTTTTCATGCTCCAAGTAGTTCTATATATCTATGTCATTGACCTTTTTGTTCACATTGTAAATACGGGGCTAGCTCCGGGTGATCAGAAAATTTCGCCAAATCATCTATTTAGACTTTAAAAATTGCAAAACCCCAGGTATTTTCTAATGAAGTAACAATTACTACAAGAAATTTATTCACCAAATTAAAATAAATTTTGCCAATTGTTTTTAAATTTCGCAGTTGGCGAACTTGGCGAGTGCCAGAGCTAGCCCTGAAATACATTGTACGTACCTTCAAAGTTACCTTGATCTGATTAAAAAACAATCGATTTGGAGATTGACTTCCATAACTAGACCGTGTGCGTAATATCTACCACCAACTGATAGGTGCAATTTATAGCAGTTATGGGCAGCAAATGGTGACCATTTTAATGGGTTGAATACAAATACATGCACCTCACCAATATTTCTAAGCACATTGTTAATGGAATACATATATATACCCACACATGATTTTATATTGGGATACATGTGCATGGTTCCCAACACATATGAAGTTTTCTTGTGAATGGGTGTTGTGGGACATGATGATTCTATCTCAAGTCGGTGTTTTTATAATTTAATACTTGAAAATTACTATTCTTAGGGGTCTAGAACAATGCAAGAAACACTGTACCAAATAGCATCTTATAACATCAAAGTGCCCCAAACTTTTAACTATAAGTAATATTTATCTGTAATTCTGTCATACCTGACTGTCGTTGGTGACATTCCTTGTATGGTGTTTACCCTAGCATGTTTTAGTATGGCATGAATGCCATTCTATCCTGAGATTAAATAAGCCTTTTTGGCTAATTAATTCTAAAATTGATTATAAAACACCCAGTAAATGCACAGCTATGTATACTGATTCACAACTACATTGAAATTAGAAAATGATAATCTACTGTCAATACTGATAATCTACTGTCAATACTCATGTACTGCCAGAGGGTTATGGTGCCATACCCTGCAAAAATTGCAGATTTTGTTTTTTAAGTCAACCTTTTGACAAAATTAATTACTCTTATCATTACTGTATGATATTCTTAACCCTAACCCGAAACTTAACCCATTTTCCTTTTTGGGGAATCCCCCATACTCCCTGCCCCTGAGTGTGCTGTAACCTCACCGTGGTGCAGGGGTGTAACATTCTCTTTGATCAATCAATAAAATATTGACATGCTCCTATACCACGAAGGTTTCGAGCATGTCTATCCCAGGTTCGGCCACCGGATGCCAGTAGTCCAACCTGGGACAGAACAATTACTGGGGCAATTTTGATATTTAAACAAACAGGGAAAAAGGACTTTACAATAAATAATTTTGTGCGTTATTTTCCCAAACAATATTTAATATACAGCAAACAACTAACAATTTGTAACGCAAATTTAGATCGAGCAGTCCTAAATATAAATATATTTTAAAATGTTTTTTAAATATATTAATTAGCCCTCAAAATAGGGGTGGCAGGTGACTAGGAGGTTAGGCTTCAGCCACAGGAGGTTTTTTTTAATAGGGAGATATGTTTTACTTAGGGGCACCCATCGTATTGGGGACTTCGGTGTGGCCGAAACCGGTGAAGGTTCCGGGGGGGGGGGGGGGGGGGGGGGGGCGCAGTCCCCCGGACAAACCTAACAACTCTTACGGCCAAAACCGCCTATGCCTACCGCCCTAACCATCTTCCGGTGGAGTATCCCCACCCACCCAGCACCCCCCAGGCCAACCCAACCGTCGTGCCCTCCAGTCTCGGTGCCCCCATCAAAAATTAGGTCCAAGGGCCAACGATTCTACCAGAAACAGGGAAAGTTAAGCGTCTGGTGAGTCTGGCAATGTAAAAACATATCCTGGCGATTCCAAGTCCAGGGGCGCCTCTCTATAATCCTGGAGAAACAGAACGTTATGTCATTCATCAGACGCTGGCACCACTTTAATTTAAAAACCTAGCGCATACAAGTATGGTATAGAACCATGTTGCATACCCTAGGATAGGAGCAGCGCACCGCCCTATTAAATTCATATTTCCTATTATAAAAAGAGGTTAAAAACATAAATAACGTATCATAAAAAACACATATTTAAAAGAGCACTCTGGTAACCTATTTAATTTAAAAAATAAACACCAAACTAAAAATTGAAACGATTTATACAATATATTTGACCGGCGAGAAGGGGGGTTGTTACTGCCAGATAACGCACCCCCAACTATCAGCTCGGAGTAATAAAACATTCATCCATCACCAACCATACATAATAATATAGACATTATAAAAATAGTTATATATAAAAGTATATACAGTTTAAAATGGCCAATACAGCACAAAATTGAAGTTTTGAGTAAAATTCAGTATCCGTAAAATTCTGTGATATTTGTGTTTTTGCACAGTTCTTTACGCTGTTTTTGTTTGGGTCTTGAATTTTTATATTGATGTTGATCATCACTTTATTTATTTGCATTACCATAGTTTGACACCCAATAGCTGATGTATTTTTCGTGCTGAGTTGTCGTTAAACATTCATTCATTCATTCCATACCCCCTGTTGATTGTGATTGCATTCAATTCCATAGTGCCATACCAAAACATTTCTTTGTGGTAGGAACTTTATACGGAACAGCAACCTATGAGTGCAAGATTATTTTTCTTGCGTAAAAAACTTCAGTGAAATTGCCTCCAAAATTGTTTTGTCTACCATGCGTTAACAAAACCCCCACAAAAAAACACCTCCAAACACCCTCCCTCCCCCCCCACCCCCCCCAACAAAACAAACCACTGACTCGGAAATTTAATCAGTTTATTCATACACGTGGATTCCTGAGGTTTATTGCTTACCTGAGGAACAATGGGTTGTAAGATTGATCACCACTGATGGGTTTGAATTTTTTCATGACAACCTGTATCCAATGACTGCACTGGCAACACCTTTTATATTTGCTTGTAGCCCCACAACATGATGCATAAGTGTATGCCACTTCCCCCCCCCCCCCCCCCCCCCCCCCAAATATAAAATCCTGGCTATGTTAATAGTTTGTGATGTACTGTTCTGGGTATATATGAAAGTATATACAAAAATCACTGATAATTTTCAGTAGGAATAGCCTAGAAGCCTGCCATTGGTTTCTGGACCAAGTTCTGAACACCAAAATAGAGTTTAAAATATGCTGATGTTTTATGAAACAAATATTCCTTTTCTTTCCAGATTCCAGTCAAACTGACTCTCCATCGCCATCACTTAAATCAAAGCAAGACAGACTTCTGCTGTCGGCAACAGGCATTGAACTGGAGCCTCCGCAGGGGAAGACCAAGCAGAAATCCTCTAGGGGTTCTTCTGATGGTAGGAACCAGGTGCTGAAGAAAAACATACAATTGGTGCCAATTGACGAACTCACAAAGGAATCACTGTCTCAAAGAGAGCTGGGGTCTCTCCAGTCTCCAGTAGACAGCATTGGGATTGCCACACTGACTTTAAAAAACAAATCTGGTGCTTCTAGGACTCCCAGAACTAAAGGACAGAACTCCAATAAAAATGGTTCTAAAGGTAAAAAAGTTGATGTGAAGGTCTTGTATTCTTCGGACGTCATACTTCCATTACATTCAGCAAGTGTAGACATTCCAAAGAGGAATGAAAACATGCGATGGGATGGTGCGCTGGATGACTCTGATGCCGAACAGGAGAGACTTGAGCAGTATAAGATAAACCGACGGAAACGCTATCTAGCAGCTGCCAGTTCCAAAGGTCTTGGTTGGGTGTTGAATTACACGTCCAATGGCTCGCCTGTGTCCGATTCCGGAATTGAGTCTTTACGCGAGTCTGTCATTACGAATTTGAGTACAGTCCGTTCGCTGAGACCCAGACCCAGTTACAGTCAGCCAATTCTTCCACAAGTCAGACTCGTGTAGAGTTAATAAAACTTATATTCTTTTAGTTTTAATATAACATCACCAAACCTTGCAAAATAGACAGATTATATAATTATTTAATTTGAAACAGTTGATATGTACAATCAAAACAGGATTTCATGCATCATTGGTTACTTCTATGGTCCAACATTTATGATACTTAAGACTCGTAGAGCTTGCACTCTAGTGCCATACCAGTGCCATTCAGTTTTTATAACCAGTTTAATCAGTTTTGTTTCTTGAATGCCGACTTAACAGAGATAGAAATTCATGCCAGACATTCCTTAAGTTAATGCAGTGTTTCGTAAATTTGAAGTGTCATGAATGGCTTACTATGTAAAACTTTTTTAAGTATAAGAATCCCTACTCAGTATACTAACCAGATGGTCAACGTATCAATGTAGACAATATATTACAAAGCCTGAGTCACTGTAGCGGTGTAAGTGTTTTCACATGACTCTTTAAGACTGAGTTGATAGACGTATTTTTATGAATCTTAACAAAACCATTAACACTTTCTAAATCGTATCATTGTACAAGAGAATCAAAAGGAATTTTTACAATATTGTTACTAGGTCGATGCTGCTCCCATGAATTATCGTCAGGTGTTTTGCCTTTAGAAAGACTGCCACTTCCATGAATCGTTTTCAGGTTTCACTTGTAAGCTAGAGGACTGCCACTTCCCAGGACGGTACATCCTTCCCATCAGCCCTTGTGGTCAAATAAGCACTTCCCCTCCCAAGACTTTTATAATTGAAACTGGGAGACATGAGGTATTAGGTCAGACAGCTGTTGGATATTATGACTGGTTTATAATAGAAATGACAGTGGGCTGTTATAATTGACTGCAGTCTTGTTTTACATTGACAAAGGTAAATGTACTACAAATATATAATAATAATAATAATCGACCAAGTGAAGTCACAGAATGATGTGTTGTGAGGTAGTGCTCAGTTATATTGACTTGCGGATGGACGAACATGCTTATGACCACTTTACATTTTCGATTGAGGCTGTAACTTTCATTACAATGTTTCCTTTGTTTCAAACTGAATTATAAAATGACCACACAGGTGTGCTATGGAGGTCTAAGGGGGTACATGTAGGACTTAACATTTTTTAGGGTAAATACTGTCCAGCGCAAATCCCTTCTGCCACCCAATCCTAGAGAAGTGCCGTCCCATATATGCCTGGATTGTGATAACGTTGGAGTCTGAACTTCGTGTTTCGACTCCCAACATTTGGTGATGTGTCCTGTTTCTAAAATGGTCATACGCATACTAACAAACAGGTACATGCTTTTTAAATCGAGTACATGTAATTGGTTATAATACAATTTATTTTATTTTTATTTAGCATTTTTGCTGTCGATAAATTGATATTGAATCTCTTATTTGTGAGTCTCGTTTTATTGTGCCAAATATTGTGTGCCTTACGCTGAAGCAACAGATTTTATGACCAAAAACCACATTCAATCATACACATACCTCACTTCTTTTTTTTCTTCTTTTTTTAACTACAGATATTTTTTTATTTGTGTGTTTTGTCATGATACATGGTAATCTGTTGAAATTATTTACAGATGCTACTGCTGATAATTATGATATATATAACTAAAGTAAAACGATTTTTTAACAGCAGTTTGTATATATGTTTAGTGCCATAAATACTAATTTCAACAAAACCTGTGTATAAGTTGCCCACAGGATCCACTATAAGCGATCTTTATTAGATGGTTAATGTGCATGTATTTTTATGCACGATGGATGTACGTGTATGTATATATGCGAAGAGATCCCCGTAAAAGGTGGTCGTAACATTAAGATAACTTTACAAACATGTAGCCGGTTTAGAAATATTAGGAATGAACAAATGAGTTTAGATGCATTCCATTTTCTATTTTCTTAACATAACACGCACTGTTTGCAGTTCTGTTACTACTATTCAAGCTTCTTCACGTATTTCATCATATTCAGTCACGTATTTAATCTTTTTCAGCTTTATAAGCCATAAATGTGTCGATCATTTTTTGCAAGTATTTTAATGTAGTCAGTTGTATTCACATAATGATTATTCATATTGATTGTTTTTTGTTATAAAAAACACTGCAAATAATCAGCAAGGTATACAAATTTACTCGTTATTTATGTATGTCAACATACAATATATATGTTTATTTTTTATATGTCTGTGTATCAGTTGTATTTGTTAGGTAATTCTGTAATGTGTATGAGACGTATTTATAGGTATACATTTTTTTCTGTGTGCGTATCATTTATATTCATATTCATTCCATAATTTATTTGCTCACTGTGAAATATATAAAAGAAATAAATATCACATATTTATAAAATAAATTATTTGTAAAAATCAATTTAATGAATTTGTTGTTTTGGTGTTAGTATTACTTTAAACAGCCCAACAAGAAATCCCCCAAAATCAAACATAATTTTAAAAATCATTTAAATATATCCGATTATCTAAGACTGCCCTTTTGTTCGTAATCCATAATACGCATGATTCAGGTTTCACATACGCGTAAACACTCCTGTCAATCGAGTGTTTTTGAGCACAAGGACTGGGCTTTAATATGCTGATTTTGTCTACGTTTTTATTCCTGACCTTTTTATAGTTTTGTTAAACAAATATATGACAAATCATCTCTATAGTGTTCGAAATACTGTTGTCCCGACCGGGTTTTTTCCCGGTCGGCATTACCAGGGGGCGGGATATTATTTTATACCAGTTGTCCCATCGGACCGACAATTCTTATTCGTTTATATTAACCTATTAGTTTTAGTCGGTCGCATTTAGGCCGGTAGATTTTGATTCAGGCAGGCAGAATTTGTAGCTTGCCTGCTCGAATGTCCGGCACAAATTTCAGGCAATTTTGTACCATGTCCAAACTTGGTTGGGCAGTAATTTTGCCCAATATCTAAATAAGTGTCTTTATGGGAACCCAACCCTGCATAGAAAATAGGGTCTACTTGAGTACTCGAGTATTCGGGCACGGGCCGAGTCCGTTCACAGGACTTGTATATCCGTACAATGAGTGAACTAATTTAATTATAATTTTTTTTAACGTCATTTTGCCATATGATTTGCGCCGGTTACGTTATAGGGCTATGATACATGAAGGGAAAACAAAAGAGGAATGTGTGGTATGCAGAATGTGGCATAATTTGACATCCATGTTCAGCGCTGGAATTAAGATGCATAATGCTATTTTACTTTATTTCTTAGTCTGATTATCATCTCGTGTAAATGTCGGGTACGCGGGTCAGGATCGAGGTTAACATATTTTGGACTCGTGGAGGACTATCCTAATCTTTTTATTTTTTTTATGGATATTTGAATAATCTTGTTTCAGTATCTAAAATTAGTATATGATAAAAAGTTTGTTTTGTTTAACGACACCACTAGAGCACATTGATTTATTAATCATCGGCTATTGGATGTCAAACATTTGGTAATTTTGATGAATAGTCTTAGAAAGGAAACCCGCTACAGTTTTTCATTACTAGCAAGGGATCTTTTATATGCACCATCCCACAGACAAGATAGCGCATACCACGGCCTTTGATATATCAGTCGTGGTGCACTGGCTGGAACGAGAAATTGTAGTCTATATTGGAGCCAGCGCACGTCAAATTATCAAATGTTTGACATCCAACCAATAACCGATGATTAATAGATCAATATGCTCTAGTGGTGTCGTTAAACAAATACACCTTAACTTAGTCTGCATTGTATACCACAGAAATAGCTTTACAGTATGAACCCGAATTTTAAGCCTGAATAGTTTTATAAGCATAGGGCAAGATAAATTTAAATGGTGCGGCAAGGTAGAACAATGCTTGGTAAATCATATCGTATTTACTGTCGTTGGAGTGTAGACCACCGGTTAGTTCCTGCTTCTTATCACCTTCAGTTTATACGACCGTACAATTGTAATCTTGTCAACCATCAATGTCTAGTATCATGAATCACTTCAGGGCCGTACCTGGCCTAAAATGAAGGTGAGGTTGAAAAGACTACGGGCGCAGTAATAGGGGTCTTCTTTTGTTAATCAAGATACACCTTGACATAACCTTGTCAAAATCTATCTTGACGAAATGGGGTCTACTCTAGACAAGTGGGGACAAATGTCCCATGTTCCCAAAAGGTACCTTCCTGCACTTAAAAGAAAGAAAGAAGAGGTGTTTGCGTCGCAGAATGGAACCACCTCGGTGGATCCATTCAACTGATTGAGTTTTTTCTCGTTCTAACCAATGCACCACAACTGGTCAAAGGCCATGGTATGTGCTTTCCTGTATGTGGGAAAGTGCATATAAAAGATCCCTTTCTGCATTAGGGAAAATATAGCGGGTTTCCTCTGATGGCTACGTGTCATAATTACAAAATGGTTGACATCCAAAAGCCGATTATTAATTAATCAATGTGCTCTAGTGGTGTCGTTAAACAAAACAAACTTTAAAAAAGGGAGAGAAAAAAAAGAAAGAAGTTTATTGCCCCAAAATGTGTTATGGTAATGTCGGGAAGAAGCAGGGTCTTCTCCTGACAAAGAAGGGTGAGGGCCAGTGCCCCATGTCCCCAACAATGTTCGCCCCTGCATTTACAGTTCAAGTGAGGTTGTTGATATAAATAACAATCTCTTTAACATTAAATCTAAGCATACTGGAACATGAAGAACCACGTGACCTCGAAAAGAAACCAGCTGACTTGTGTTTTAAGCTCTTTTGAACTCGTCTCTCCAAAGAGATAAAAGTAAATTCCATTCGTGTCATATGGCCACCATGAGCTTTGACTTGCCACTAGTATACTAAGTGACGAAATAGTTGACGCACAGCAGATGCAAGTTAAAGTTTCTTTTGTTTAACAACCACATTAGAGCACATTAATTAATCAATCGATTATTGGATATCCACATTTATTCATTCCATTAGTTATTAAGAATCTTTTACAATCACTTTCCTACAGACAGGACAGCTTATACCACGGTATTCCAATCATAAGGCCACTGGTTGGGACTGGAAAACCACAGACGACAAAGACTGTGGTATATAATTAATTCTGTGGGAAAGTGCATATAAAATATTCCTTGCTACTATTCAGTAGGTGTAGCCTATGCAGCGGTAACTCTCTCTGTCTCTGTCTCTCCTCCCTCTCTCCCCCCCTCTCTCTCCCCCCCCCCCCGCTCTCTCTCCCCCTCTCCCCTCTCTCTCTCTCTCTCTCTTCCTCTCTCCCCCCTCTCTCTGTCCTGTCCCTCCCTCTCCCCCCCTCTCTGTCTCCTGTCTCTGTCCTCTCTCTCTCTCTCTCTCTCTCTCTCTCATCGCTCTCCCCCTCTCTCTCTCTCTCTCTCTCTCTCTCTCTCTCGGCCCTCTCTCTCTCTCTCTCTCTCTCTCTCTCTCTCTCTCCTCTTCCCCTCTCTCTCTCTCTCTCTCTCTCTCTCTCATCTTCTCTCTCTCCCTCACTCTCTCCTCTCTCTCTCTCTCTCTCTCTCTCTCTCTCTCTCTCTCTCTCTCTCTCTCTCTCTCTCTCTCTCTCTATCAGACAGAGATAAACAAAGTAATGGTGAAACATACACACAGATTGCAGTGTTTCTGACAACGAGATATCGCGTTTAATAACTTGTGTATTGACTTCAGCTGCTTTTCGCACACTTTGTCAACAGTCGACAGACATGTTCTCATGTTAAGGGACTGCCCTGAGTGTGCATACACTGTAAGATGTTTCTGACAAATACAGCCTTTTTTAACGACACCACTAGAGCACATTGATTTATTAATCATCGACTAATGGATGTCAAACATTTGGTAAGTTTGACATATAGTCTTAGAAACGAAACCCGCTACATTTTTTCATTAGTAGCAAGAAATATGTTATATGTACCACCCCACAGACAGGATAGCACATACCACGACCTTTGATACACCAATCGTGGCGCACTGGTTAGAAAGAGGCTATGTATTAAATGTTTTTTCTTGTTACAATACCAGTGTCTGTTTATACAATACGTTTCTGGTTATCCAAATGTTTGTAGTAGTTATTTATTTTACTTCCTACTTTTTTGTAGGTACTATAAAATTACTGAAAAATATAAAACGTCGAGTTTTATGTTCTTTAACTTTGATGTTTTAAAGTGGATGCTTTTTAGACAAAAAACTGTTGGTTTTAACTATGACCTTACTGGAATGTAGGCCTAAATTCCACCAGAGGCTGTGAAAAACATTAGAACTACACGAAAAACATTGATTAAACAATCATTGATACAATAACAAGAAAATGTATTAAATAATAATTTAATATGTAATTTTAGTAATTAAAACGGCTTTGCTAATCGGATACATCTTAAAATGTTGGAAAACCCAGGTCCTTTTCGATTGAATCTATGCGCTCCATTACTGTTATTTGTATGACGGCCGTACGTCAATTTCACTTATTTATTTATTTATTTACCAAGGTCACAGCTAATCAGTTTGCTTTTGGATGTAATGGCTATAAGACTCATGCATCCTCGATCAGCATACGTCAAGGATTCTTGTGTTATTGTCGATATTAATAACAGATGTGTATGCCTTTCGGCGAATTTAAGGAACGGGGCGTAGCCCAGTGGTAAAGCGCTCGATCGTTGCGCGGTCGGTCTGGGATCGATTCCCATCAGTCGGCCCGTTGGGCTATTTCTCGTTCCAGCCAGTGCACCACGAGTGGTATACCAAAGGCCGTGGTATGTACTACCCTGTATGTGGGACGGTGCATATAAAATATCCCTTGCTGCTAATCGAAAAGAGTAACCCATAAAGTGGCGACAGCGGGTTTCCTCTCTCAATATCTGTGTGGTCCTTAACCATATCTGACGCCATATAACCGTAAATGAAATGTGTTGAGTGCGTCGTTAAATAAAATATTTCCTTCCTTCGGCGGATTAAACACAGTTTATTTACAAAAAAAGAAGAAGAGAGAAACAAAAGAAATCTACCTTATTAAATTTATGTTCGCATTTTCAAATCGTATTTCTGAGCGGGATGTAGCTCAGTGTTAAACCGCTTGTCTGAGTTGCGATGGGTCGCAGGAACGATCGTCCTCGATCAATCTGATTAAAATTAGCTCTACTGGTCTACCAGTAGATCTAACAGCATTGCGTGGACTCCCATGTCCAGGTGAAGTTTCATCTATAAATAACACTTTAAATATCGACCATTTCACTTCGCCTTTTATAGTGTTATTCGGGAGAATACAAATTCTAAAAATATCGAGCGAGACTATTTATGCAATAGACGAACTTGTTGGTCTATTTCAACATTAAAACACAGGGGGAAAAGTGCAGTAATAAACTCTGGATTGTATACTAGTATAAACAGATTTTATGGCTATACCATCACGGGTATTTTTTTCGTCTTGAAACGAATTTTATATAAACTTTTATATTGAAATTAGTTTCCGGCATACTTCGTAATTCACCCGAATTATTTCGTATACCCTCGGCATAATCCCGAATGTTTTTAAATTCTTTTCAGGTCATTGGCATGATTTTGCAAGTACGGTTTTGATTGGTCGAATGAAAGATCAACTGGACATGAGCTCCAACGGGGTGCTGTTAGATCCACAGGTAATAGTAATTAACCAGTGGAGCTAATTTTAATTAGATTGGCCCTCGGTGGAATTTGTTTCCCCGTTCCAACCAATGCCCCCCTCACTACCCCTGACTAGTACATCAAATGCAGTAGTCTTTGGGAAAGTGCATATATACTTTCCGGCCCAGGACGTAGCCCATTTATAAAACACTTTCCTGATACGCAGTTGATCAAGGATCAATCCCCGTGGGTGAACCCATTGGGTGATTTCTCGTTCCAACCAGTGATCCACAACTGGTGTAACAAAGGTCGTGGTATGTACTATCCTGTCTGTGGGATAAACGACCCATTGTTGCTAATCGAAAAGAGTAATTGTAGCGGCTTTCCTCTCTCATTATCTGTTGGGTCCGTTGACCAGTCCGATCCACAACCTGTTAAAATGTTTTTAAATTTTCCTTCTTTAAGTCAGTTGGGGTGGCGGAGGCGGGGCTGTAACTATCCTGAATGAGAGAGATGAGAGAGAGAGAGAGAGAGAGAGAGAGAGAGAGAGAGAGGAGAGAGAGAGAGAGAGAGAGAGAGAGAGAGAGAGAGAGAGAGAGAGAGAGAGAGAGAGAGAGAGAGAGAGCTATTGTACTCTAAAAAAATACAAAACGTGCCTATTTTAGTATATAAGTGCACTTTGTGTGTGTGTGTGTGTGGGGGGGGGGGGGGGGTGTTAAGAATCGTCGTGCTCCCAATTTTCGATGACTGTGCATCAGCGAAATATGAAAAAAATACAACCAGCTTGCTCTTCCAGATATGAAAACAACAATTTTCTTTAACATTTTACACACACCAAGAAAATTCTTCTCTTTTCTCCTTCATCTACAAACCCCGCCTTGATGTTGTCTCTTTAAGGTCGTCTGTGATCTTTAATCAGGAGAACACCTCGACGAGCATAATACTGGCTTTGAAATCCGTGTTTGACGTTCAAGCTGTCAACACGTGAAACTGGTTTGTCGACAGTCGTGTATTAATCCGCGAGTCAAGTCGACCGCGCTCTGCAGGTGGTGGGGCGAGTTCTTCGGGTAACCTGGGAGTGCTGATCGAAACACGTACGTCATACGTGACGAGGAAGTAACGGCCCGTACACTTACCTTGGTTAGCTACGGTAACTGAAATAATACAGGAAAATAAATTGCTGGGTGAAACAGGATGCAACTAGCTAAGCATAAGTGTATGTAGATGTCAGCACTTATGCGGTTGGTGTGTGTTTTATGTGTGCGTGCGTGTGTCTATATATATCATTCGCCTCATGTGTGTGTGTGTGTGTGTGTATGTGTGTGTGTGTGTGCGCGCGCGCGCTATATATTAATTCACATTTGAACTGTATATAGTATATAACTGCTATATAGTCTAGGGAGTTATGTTAATTTTTTGAAGGTTGCATTTTTTTTTGCTCAAGTTAATAAAATTTTGGTCATATGTTCCCATGACCTACCTGAACTAGAAATCCATTGGTAGCATTTTTTCTGACCACTATCATGTCAGCCATCTTGAAATTCAAAATGGCCGTCATTTTCATATAATTTCTTTATATATCTCCACTCCCATTTAACATAGACACATATTCTTGGGGTCTGTTAAAACATATTATGTTAGTGAATTAAAATATTTTATTTATTATTCATCTCATATGGCAACCATCTTGAAATTCAAAATGGACGTCATTCCATTATATTTTTTTCTCTATCTTTACACCCATTAAACACAGAAAAATTATTTTGGTGTCAGTTTACATCTATGAGCTCAGATGATTATTTTGTAAAAAGGAAAATTGTTGTCTGATCTTGGCAGCCATCTTGAAATTCAAAATTGCTACCACTTTAATATATTCCATGTACATTTCTGTATTCCATGCATTGGATGGTTTTCATTTATAGTCATTGAATCATGAAAACAATCTTGAAATTCAATATGGCCGCCATTTTAATACATTTGCCTTATAACTCAACTCATGGTTAATGGAAAAGCACAGTTTTGTTGTCTTGATGTATATTTCAGTGGCCAATGAATCTAATTCTTTAGATTTATAGTCATTCAATTATAGCAAACATCTTAACCTTCAAAATGGCAGCCAAATGAAAATTCAAAATGGCCACCAAGGTAATCATTTGGCAAATACTTTTTCTCCTAGTCTACATACAAATTCAACTTTTGTGTTCATTAGTACATTTTTAGGTCAAATAATTATAAGATTGCAATACTAATGACAAACTAATGAAATAAAGGAATATACCAACTGTAAATTGTAATAGGATCCATCTTGAGCTCAGAAATGTGCTTGGAGATGTGTTCTTTGGGTATGCTGTTTTCATACCCCAGAGGTAGGTGGCAGTGTTTCCACACTTTGTTTTGTTGATGGTTTCTTGAACTTTCGATTTTAGAATAGTTGCATCAGTTGTAGAAATGACCTTTGTGTTTGGTTCCATGCAGTAAAATCTTTACATTTTTCACTGACCTCTTTGTATGATTCATCACCGATTCCAACCTGACTTTGGTGTTACTTATATATAGAGCTTTCGTGAATACACTGAATTCTCTTTATTGGTGTCCACCATCACCAATTGTCCTGTTGTGTCATATTCAGTTACAGCATGAACATCTGGTAATTGGAGTCTGTCTCTAGATACAGTTCATTATACAATGTTTGCAGGTTGTTCTGGTTGTGATTTACATATATTTATTTGTGTAACCTAATGGTGATAAAAACCCAACAGTCTGTGTCTGATGTAGAAATCCACCTCATTGCCTGGCCCAATTACTTCACAAGTATGAGGAAACATGTGTCATTGTCACATCATGGCCTGCAATAGTTTTTGATACCGTAGCACTCAGATAGCTTCGAAAAGATGTAGCCTGCTTAGTGGAACTATCTGATGTCATCTTTCGTAAATATTAGTGTGTTAAAAAATAAATATTACACTCATGTAACCATCTAATAGTGAATCAAAGCATGCAGGAAATACTTCTGTTCACTGACAAGATATACGGCAGATTAGAAGTGAATTTCTACACGAGACACAGACTTAGTTCTTATCCTGAGAATATCACACACACTGATCTAACTAATTATCGGTACAGACAAAAGTCGCAACCAGATCAACATGCAACTAATTAACGATGAACTGGGTTCAGAAAGAAAATCAACATTACCAGGGTTGCATATAGTAACTGGATGTGACACAACAGGACAAATTGATGGTATATGCAAACAAATGTTATTGAATGTATTCTGGAAAGCTCCACTGGCTATATCTGAAGCTCTTAGCCAGCTTGGAATTACTGATGAATCATACAAAGAGGCAAGTACTCCATGGTACTAAGCTCAAGGGTCATTTGTATAATTGATGCAGCTATTCTGAGAGGATAGAAGTTCAAGACACCATCACCAAACCAAAGTGTGGAAACACTGCCAAATATCTAATAACAGCATACCCAAAGAGCATATCTCCAAGCAGATATCCTAGCTTAGGATTCCATGCTACATCCAGTGATCTAGACCCATGTTTGGATCAAGGAGAATATATTTGTACATGTGGTTGAAGGTGCAAGCTGCACCAGAGGCTGTCATATAACTGATCAGATGCAACTGTGGTATCAGCAAGTGTTCATGTAGATGAACCTGTAAGGAATATAACCTGCAATGTACAGAGCTCTACAAGTGGTGATGGTTGCTGCAATACACATGCCATTACAGACGAAGTAGATGCCTAATCAGGGGTCACAATGGGAAAATAATAAATTTAATCAATTTTCAGATACATGTATGTGGGATATTTCTTTAGAAATTATTAAAAAGTGGCTAATTTAGAAAAACATTCATTTAACCAGATACTAAATGGGTGAGCCCTGCTGTGTCATTGTGAATTACAGTTTACAACTGGTCTGTTCCTCTATTTCATTAGTTTCAAATCTAGAACATGAAAGTCATTAGTAATGCAATATTTTAATTATTTCACATAAAATGTATGTGGACTAGGAGGAAAAGTATTTGCCAAATAATAAAATTAGTGGCCATTTTGAATTTCAAGATGGATGCTTAGGTCAGACAACAATTTTTTTTCACAACTTCATTCACTGAGCTCATAAATGTAAACAAATACCTAAATTGTTGTTGTAGGTCAAATATGAGTAAATATATATATAAGAATATTTAATTGGCGGCCATTTTGAATTTCAAGATGGCTGTCATGCCCAAATGACTAAATAAAATGTTATCAGCGACTTCATTGCCCTCAGAAATATAAATAGACACAAGAATTGTGTTTCTATGTTAATTGGGAGTCAAAATATATGTAAAATATCCCAAAATTATGGCCATTTTGAATTTCAAGATGGCCGCCATGATCCAATGACTGAAAAAAATGCTACCAATGGATTTCTAATTCTGGATAGTCTTAAGAATAAAAAGAAATACATTTTACTGACTTGGGCAAAAAAATATGCAAATTTACATAACTCCCTGGACTAATATGTGAATTCGCTTTTAAACAGGAGAGTTCGAGTGGTTGAGGAGAACTATATATTAAATCGCCTTTGAACGGGGAGGGGGGTCGGGCAGTTATAATAATTATATTAATTCGCCTTTAAACTTGGACAGCTATACATGAATTCGCATTTAAACTGTAGGGCGATATTCTTCACAGGCCACTTATCTTTTAGCTTCTAAAGTCTCTGATAGCCGAACGTCTTCTTAGACTGATATATCAAAGACCGTGGTATGTACTGTCCTGTCTGTGGGGAAGTGCATATAAACTATCCCTTACTACTAATGAAAAAGAAAATGCTGCAGGTTTCCGCTGAAGACTACGTGTCAGAATTACAAAATGTTTGACTTCCAATAGCCAATGATTAATTAATCAATGCGCTCTAATGGTGTCGTTAAACAAAACAAGCTAATATTCGCGAGACAGGTCGCAAACGTCATTAGATATATTTTATTTTACCAGAAAGGAAACGAATGTTTGTTTAACTAATATATCTAGTACGCTTACGCCCAACGGATTCACTGATGGCCATAATTTTTTTTCACAATTATTTACAACGCTTCGAATCGAATGGATGAGGGGTTTCATCTATCATTCGTTTGACTAAGTATAAGTTACAAAGAGATTATTGATATCTGATTAAACAATGATCTACGGGTTGTTCAACAAACAATTACAGCAATTCCATTACTTTGCTTTCTGGATCTTTTTTTTTGGAAACAAAAGAGAGTAAATTAGCCAAACTGTGTAGTGGGCACTGGAACGAATTGCTCCTAACCCCCTCTGAAACAGTCCCTAGGTGGTGCCACTGCTCTGAAGTGATCAGTTTTTGAACAGTACACCCTGGGAACACAATACACATATTTTGTTTTGAAGTTGTTTTTAAAAAATCGCTTATTTATTTCTCCACCCGTCATTCTTTTATGAAAGGGGCAGGCGAACCTACAAAATACGAAAGCCCCTGAGCGAAGACTTTCCTGTCTTGGACAGAGAGGCCGGCCAAGGCCGGCACCTGTGCCCACGACAGGCGTGCGCTACAACAGCTTGCTCTGAACGTGCACGTAAAACCCTTTGACCTTGACCTTGACCTTGAGCGAAGACTCTCTGTTAATGTGCCCTAATTCTATTTGTACTGACACACCCACTTATCTCAGGTCGAATACGGCTCTGCTACTGTAAACTGTAAACCTTAGAATCATTATTAGCCGGGGAGATACTTAGTCTACACTGAGTAGCTCAGCTGTGCATACACAAACCACCGAGAGCCGGTCGACGAACGCTACTGTAGTAAAACGCCAAACAACTCATTTGGATTCTTTTGTATCTAAACTCGTCAACCATGGCAAAGGGGAAACTAATGGACATGCATGTTTTAATAGGTTGACAAAACAGCACACTATTTTTCGTTCATATTAGAATGCGGTGCTTGGAAAAAGGAAAAGAAGAAGAAAGAAACACGCTCCCAGCTCTTTACATGTGATGCTGGATCCTATTCACATCGAACTGTACACCCATGTTCCAAAAAGTAAATGCAGAACATAAGAATATACCAATCATCTGTTCCACTATACACCCATGTTTCAAAACGTAAATGCAGAACATAAGAATATACCAATCATTTGTTCCCCTATACATCCATGTTCCAGAAAGAAAATGCAGAACATAAGAATATACCAATAATCTGTACCACTATACACCCATGTTCCAAAAAGTAAATGCAGAACATTAAAAAATGTCAATCATCTGTTCCACAATACACTCATGTTCCAAAAGGTAAGTGCAGAACATTAGAACACACCAATAATGTGTTCCACTATACATCCATGTTCCAAAACGTAAATACAAAACATTAGCAAATACCAATCATCTGTTCCACTATACATCCATGTTCCAAAAAGAAAATGCAGAACATTAGAAGATACCAAACATCTGTTCCTATAAATACTCATGTTCCAAAAAGTAAATCCACAAATAGAACATATCATCTAATACACAAATCATGTTTATGTATTGGGCCCCGTAGAATGAGACTAGGTTCAAGCACTGATAGAACGGAGCAACATTGGCTGACAAACTTTGGGGCACCAAAGACGACTTAAAGCTTGAACGCAGAAGAAGAAGGTTCCAGCAAGGAACTACCTTTCGATCAATTAAGTCAAATCAACTAATTAGCTCAATTTTACATTTTGATTGTCTAAATTATGCATCAAATAGTCTTCAAGAAATTACGCAACATTTTCTATTTGGCTTTAATCCTACGGGACATTTTCACATTCAATAGCACCAAAGCCAACCCTCACCCGCTACCTACCCTGGTCGGGCTACTTGTGCTCCCGTGCACATGCCAGCGCGGGCGACCCACTCTCCCACCCCCAACCTTTTCCTGTTCAGAAACGGAGGAGCCGGTGAAAGTCGACCCCTGCGCCCATGACAGGCGTGTGCTACAACAGCTTGTTCTGAATGTGCACGTGAAAACCTATGACCTGACCTGACTTGAAGAAGAGGAAGTCATAACTTGCGCCCATGACAGGCGTGTGCTACAACAGCTTGTTCTGAATGTGCACGTTAAAACCTATGACCTGACATGACTTGAAGAAGAGGAAGTCATAACTTGCGCCCATGACAGGCGTGTGCTACAACAGCTTGTTCTGAATGTGCACGTGAAAACCTATGACCTGACCTGACTTGAAGAAGAGGAAGTCATAACTTGCGCCCATGACAGGCGTGTGCTACAACAGCTTGTTCTGAATGTGCACGTGAAAACCTATGACCTGACCTGACTTGAAGAAGAGGAAGTCATAACTTGCGCCCATGACAGGCGTGTGCTACAACAGCTTGTTTCTGAATGTGCACGTTAAAACCTATGACCTGACATGACTTGAAGAAGAGGAAGTCATAACTTGCGCCCATGACAGGCGTGTGCTACAACAGCTTGTTCTGAATGTGCACGTGAAAACCTATGACCTGACCTGACTTGAAGAAGAGGAAGTCATAACTTGCGCCCATGACAGGCGTGTGCTACAACAGCTTGTTCTGAATGTGCACGTTAAAACCTATGACCTGACATGACTTGAAGAAGAGGAAGTCATAACTTGCGCCCATGACAGGCGTGCATTATAACAGATTGCTCTGAATGTGCACGTAAAACATATTGAACTTAAACTTGAAGAGGAAGAAGAGGTGCATGTGGATCTCAAAACGTCACAATTAGGAACGATTGTGGAATGATATACTCTGAACCGGAATTGAAACGTAAAACAATAATTTTAAATGCAATAGAATTTAAATTACAATAAGAAATTACAAGTAGTATTAAAGAAAACTAGACATATTAGGTCTACTAACATGTTCTTTGAAAAAAAAACATTCAAAAGAATCTCGACTAGATGCAGAAAAAAATTCCCATTAAACTGTTTCATAAATGTTATGCAGAAGCCACTCCCCGGGGCATTTTACTCTGACGTATTTCAGTTAAAATCGGTCAAATTTTACGCTTGAACTAACAGTAGCGTAAAGTATGAAATCTGGTTCATGCTCTGCACCATAATATATCTGTGTAGTTAGTCTGGTTTAAAAAATGTTTCACTGAACAATTAATATAAAATTAAAATATTTTTTCAAATGTTTCTTCTATCAATACAAATAGGTTGACCTTTTTAGTCTTTAAGTTACCAAAAATTGTGCATGTGATATACATAGAAGATAGTACTTAAGCTTAAAACAGACAGGGCGGGATTTAGGCGGTTTCGTCGTGGGATCAAACCTCATCAGCTGACTCAATGTTTTTCCCCTGTCCCAACCAGTGACTTACGGCTGTTGTGTGACAATATGTGGTATGTGATGTCCTCTCTATTAGAAAGTGAATATAAAAATTCCACCGACGATAATGGGAAAAATATAGCGGATTTCCTCTGATAACAAATGTTTAACATCCAATAGATGATAATTAATGAATCAATGTGCTCTAATAATGTCATTAAACAAAAGTAACTTTAACTTTATGTAGCTTAAAGCTGGATAGATTAACCTATATTGATTTGTTTTCTGCATGCCAGATGTCAAGTTACAAAATACTTTCGATAAATAGCGGCCACATCTTTCTCTCGATGTGCGACATTTTTATCATAAAGTATATTCATAGTATACATGGTATTCAAAATTCTGCCCACCTCAAACTTCTGCCCCGGACTCGGTCACTAGCATATCCAGAAGTTGGGCCCAGGGTGGATGTGCCTGAATCTCTAGTAGTATATGGGCACGTTAATACAGTTGTGATCTGACCATAGTATACATTTAGTAACTGCGCTGAAGTGCATGCAAAGTGAACGGTGGTATGCAACCGTCAATTCAGTAACCGATCCATAATCTTCTCCACAGCCGATATTTCAGAATCTTCACAAAATGTGAAAGAAAAAAAGAGAAGTAACCCCACCAGAAAGGAATATATATATAACTGCACAAGAAACAAATATATATCCATTTATTAGTATATAATATATAGCATAAACAGTATAAATGTAGTGCATTTCATTATGCTTAATATTAAAAAGAACCATTCTCAATGTTCACAATATACAAGCACTTGTTATTCTATTATGCTAATGCATCAAGTACAAAATTGTACATCCGTATAATAAGAGTCCAAAAGACAATGATTCCACGTGCTTACTAAACTGTGAAACGAGTCATTTAAAAGTTATATTACACGTCTGATAGACGGGATATTTTCTCTTACCAGGAACAGAACAATTTGTCTGGACTAAAAAAGATATATACACATAAATGTATGAGACAAATATTTACTGAGACAGATATAGGTTTCCTTATGAACGTTCAGGACTCTCACAGCGACACAGTTTTGGGTGGAATTTAAAGACAAAACAATTGACAGGTAAGCAAATTATTATCAGGATATTTATTAGTCAAGTTAGGCCATACTTAAAATAAATGAGTTTGCTGTAAACATGACCAATCGTCCCTGCAATAAACTTGCAGGTAAGCTATATATTTGTCATTGCATGATATTGTAATTATCGTCATATCATTATTAAACTGTAGAAGGGAAGAAGAAACAGGTCAGGCTATAACAAGTTTATTTTACAAGTTGATCTCAGAAACTCAACAACAATTTCTCTTCCTTACATTTTAATGACCGTGTATACAAATAAGCATTATACTTTTTTATTCCATTTTATTTTTATTATCATTATATCTTTGTTAGTGTAAGAAGGAAAAAAAAATAAAAAAAAATGCCAAAAGTCAATCAGATTATAGCATTTTTCTTTTACAAGTTGACTTCAAATTCACAATAACAATTTCTCTTCCTGCCATTTTGATGACCTTGTGTATATAATAAATAATAGTTATATTTTGTTATTTCATTAGATTTTTATTATCATAAATCTTTTATTGCACTGTAGAAAGGAACAAACAAGTGGAAATATGGATAAAAGTCAATCAGGTTATAACATTTTTCTTTTACAAGTTGACTTCAAAACCTCAACAACAATTTTACTTCCTGCTATTTTGGTGACTGTTATATAAATAACCATTATATTTTTCATTGCATTTTGTTTTCATTATTGTTAGATCACTATTACTGTAAAAAGGAACAAACAAGTGAAAATAAGGCTAAAAGACAGTAGGTAAATAAGCATTTTATTTTCCTTTTCGTTAGATCTCTATTAGTATAAGAAGGAAAAACAGTGACAAAATGCCAAAAGTCAACCAGGTTATAGCAATTTTCTTTTACAAGTTGACTTCAAATTCACAATAGCAATTTCTCTTCCTACTATTTTGGTGACCTTGCGTATATAAATAAGCATTATATTTTGTTATTGCATTATATATATAATTTTTATTATTGTTAGATTATTATTACACTGTAGAAAGGAACAAAAAAGTGGAAATGTGGCTAAAACTCAACCAGGTCAAAACCTCAATAACAATTTTACTTCCTGTTATTTTGATAACCTTGTATTATATAACTGTCTTAAGAGTCCATCCATAAAGTACACGTAAAAATAGTTCCATCACGTAATTAATCTGTTGAAAAGACAATGAGGTGCTAGACAGCTTCTAAAATAATTCTTTTATACTAGCAACCATTACTTTGACAGAAAGTCTCAATGAATCACATTTAAAAATAATTTTACCCGTCACCGTTTTCACTCTCCATTGTACCTTGCTCAACTGTACACTAAATAACATGTTAATTATTGGACATAGTAATATTTGCAAAAATAAACTCTGTTAAATCACTACACTACATAGAGTATTTTACACTTTATGCATTTTTCATTGCACTAAGGGACCGTCCATAATTTTCAACATTTTCACGAGCGTACAAACCGTACACTTTTGACCACCCCCCTCTCCCCTAAAAGTGTACATCCCCAAATGATTTTTAAAAAGCGTACGCTGGCCCCTCCCTCCCACCGCGTACGGTTTGTACGCTCGTGAAAATGTTGAAAATTATGGACGGCCCCTAAGAACCAATGAAGACAATTACAGTATTTAGTGCGAGACAATCTTACAGAACAATAGCACCGCAGTAAATAATATAAAATAAATCCTCGCTTCCTTTTCTAATCAAAATTCCAAATGTATTTCGTATTTGTCTTGCATTTAGTAGTTACATGTTGCTCCTTACATCTGCATACAAAGTTGTTTTATATTATAGCATTTAAAACGAAAAGCAAATTTTAACCAATTATAATACCTGTATAAAACTATTAAGCCTATTGATAGGAATTTGTTAATAAACTTCATTATTTACACTGGTATTAAAAAAATTAAAAATAAGCGAGTTGGTGTGGGTTTAAAACTAATATATTTTTATACGATTTTAGTATTATTCAAAATCCTTATATAACACCCCTGCGTGTGCTGTAACCTCACCGTGGTGCAGGGGTGTAACATTCTCTTTGAGAATGGCCAATACAGCACAAAATTGAAGTTTTGAGTAAAATTCAGTATCCGTAAAATTCTGTGATATTTGTGGTTTTGCAGTTCTTTACACTGTTTTTGTTTAAGTCTTGAATTTTTATATTGATGTTGATCATCACTTTATTTATTTGCATTACCATAGTTTGACACCCAATAGCCGATGTATTTTTCGTGCTGGGGTGTCGTTAAACATTCATTCATTTATTTCATTTATTTAGATCGTTATATAACAGTTCATACGTTCTGTTCAGACGCAAATAGACAACATGCTAGACGTAATCTACTCTAGCCAATACTAAAACAAACTAAACTTACAGACTAAATCTGACCTTAATACACTCAAAAATATTTTAGAAGCTTATTTACTAGTCATTTTATCACATAGCAGTCAAACCTTATAAATGTATTATGCCACCCTTTGAAGTAATAACATCAAATGACGACTTCACAGTAAAAAGAAAGTCATTCATAAACTATCTGCAATTTAAGACATTTAATCCTACGTTCAGTTCGTATATTAAATTCCATATTAAGCCAAATCATAATTGATATGTTGGTACACAAAATCAAAATGCTGGGGTGTCATTAAACATTCATTCATTCATTCATTCATTCATTAAACAAATTAAAAAGAGAACGTTATTTAGATAGGCAATGCAACTTAAAAGCAAAGGATACGGGTTAGGGTACAATTTGTTAAAAAAAAGTATTTCAAAATTAAAGTAACATGCAACATACAAGACAATCTATCCCAAAAACACCAAACGAACAAAGAAATTACACCCATTTCCTCTTGAAAACAAACCGATTGAATACATTTGTTAAACACTTGACTTTCGGAGTTCGAGGATAGGTATGAGCACACACCAGCCCCCTAGAACACCAGCAGATCCGCTCCTGAAGTATATACAGATTTGTTTAATCTACGGCAAGCTCCATGTATAGCACATCGTTATTTAAACACCGGAGGCGCTTTTTTTATTTCTCATAAAGAACCTTGTTACTGGTTCACAGCACGTTGACAAAATAATATTTGAGGATCTTCTTGCATTGCTTAGGTGATTCAGCGAGAGAATTAGGCGTTTCAACAAAACATTGTTATGAGCGGGACGGCAATAAATCAGTCTCGTAACGAACGCTTCGGTGGAGATGCAAAGAGATATGGGTTTTTTTTCTTTTCAAAAGTTTCACATAACCTGCGTGTGTTGTTAATAACACGCGTTCATACAACATACCGGTGAACACCTATTGATGAAGTACACGTTACATGCTTCCTTGTTAAAAGATTTTACACGACGTTCTTGCATTGTTGGTAACCCGCGATCATACAGGAGATCGGCGAAGACGTATTGATGAAGTACACGTCTTTCAGATTACAACTTTCCTTTCTTCTTTTTCTTCTTAGCAATTATATGCAGTGTTCTGTGTTGACAATAAACCTTCATGCAGTGACTTGTATATCCGTGTAGTTTGACGAGTTACTGCAGTATACCTTCCATTTTAAATACATTATCAGTCTTACTTGTAGATGTATTTAACGTGCTGATGTTAAAACTCCAGACATCGGTCTCAGGCGCGTGTCCAGGGGTGGGGTGTAGATACATTTTTTCCGGGCAGCATGACGTAACCCCCTGTAAATGTCGTTCGCTACAGCCTAGACTGCCCCCTCCCACGCTAAAATTCCTGTACGCGCCTCTGTCTACATGCCTATCAAGCATTATTAAGTACGGGTATTTTTCAAGTTAAGTTCTTTTATCATCACTCCTTATTATCAAAATTCAAACGTCAATTGATTATGTAGACGTACCTTTCTTAGAAGGATGCCTAAGTATTCAAATTGAGATCTACATACATCGTTTACTGAATGATCACTTCACATTATGTTTCAGGTTACAACTTCCATATGTTCTTCAGTATATTCAGGATTTTGTTTCTACCACGAACACACAGTCTAATATGTACGTGTGCCTGAACGATTTGCCGCATCCTCCTTTATCCGCCACATTGGAAATTTCAATGAAAGGAGGTATAGTCTCCGGAATGGCAGCCAGTTTAATCATTAAATGGATCACACTTTAACATTCAGATCCCAACCTTTGTCAGATTCCGACCATCATTACCGAGATTCAAAATTGCATTAATCCCGTAAATATCATTTTTCCAAATGGATCTTAAATATCTACATACCGACCTTCCTATAAGAATAATCTAACTGTTATACGGGTTATTGAAAAACAATGTGTATTTCATCACAGTGTATAACGGTATATACCGTAATACATGGGCGACAAGGAATAACCACACAAGGAATAGTTAATGGGTTATTGTCCCTCAATGTGTATTTCATCACAGTGTATAACGGTATATACCGTAATACATGGGCGACAAGGAATAACCACACAAGCAAATAGTTAATGGGTTATTGTCCCTCAATGTGTATTTCATCACAGTGTATATACCATAATACACAGGACACAAGACAGAACAATACAAGCACCCGATGATGATGACGATGATGATGATGATCACAATACATCCATATCTCCATTCATTAAGGGCCCGTTCATGTTGATATCACAGTTTGGGTGTTTGTGAAGTCCGGCGATAAACCTGTCGTCGGTGTTGAACCGTGGTAGAAATACCTGAGACACCCCGGCTTCGTCGTCGTCCGTAAGTCCGTTCGTCTGAGATTTGTCGGCGACGTCGTCACCCACGTCAGTTCTTGAGGTCGTGTACGTCCTGGCCTTGAATTCCAGACAGGTCTTAAACCACCGTCGACACTCGTCGATGTGATAGTTCAAGAACGACACGAACGTCTTCTCCGGTCGCTTGGGAAATACGATGGCGGTGTCCGAAAACTTTCTCGGCTTCACCCGGGGTTCGTAAAACGTCGTGCTCACGTACCTCTTTCGGGTTGAGTCCTTGTAACAGATGAAAGTGTCTGCGTACAGAACCGGAGCCATGACCGGCTCGAACGATACGCCTTCGCTGAAGCGCCTCATCGAAATGAAGTCCACAACACTCGCTACGTATTTCTCCTGGTAATTGGGTAATTGGGCGACCGCCACGCTCTCCGTTATTTGTTCAGGGATCATTTTTGAATTTACTCTAATATTTATATCCCGACTTCCTTCGACGCTGTCGTACTGTCGTCTGCTGCATGTGCTATTTTTAATTCCATTTTCCTGCAAGGTAACGTTGTTATTCACACGTGACTTGTCGTGAAAGGAAGGAAAGGCCTGCAATAAAAAAACAAAACAATGACAGTGTATTTATTATTTCTCTATTGAGTTAAAGCGAATAGGGAAAAAACCCACAACCAACCCTCACTGATGAGGAATGTGCTTGAATTTTTGACCTTGCAAAGCCATGGGGCGATAAACACTCGACGTACTAATATTGTCTCGGCAGACGTGAATGAGTGCAACAGCAAACGACAATGGAAATGTTCTCGCCAAATAATATACATACACTATATATAATAATATTTATATTAAAACCTAGCTGCAGAAGCTGTTATGTGTTTAATTAATACTTTGACATATGTAACAGAAGTAGGGATATGAATTTAGCACAGCTATGTGTATACTAACCGTGGAAGCGGCCATCGTGTCGTTTGAAAGTCAGAAAATCAATAGTCCGCAGGTAAAGCGACCAGCAACGCATCAATACACCTTTCATATAATAATATGATAAGAAGGTCGTGAATAGATATTGCGCAGTGCGGCAAGACGTCGTACGCTGCGAACAAAAGATACTTGGAGATATTTTGATAGTTGCATACCGCTGCACCGCCACCCGTCAGTTATTACGAGCTACTATATATATATATAATACGCAAGGTCGTGTTAAAAGTAATGTCAACTCAAACAAGAACCTTATGTGTTGGAAAGATGCATACCCGGACCACCAACACATACTGACACTTTAACAAATAAAAAACGCGTAATTTTAGAGTTAATAAAAAACCATGATTATTCCTGCTAACTGGGGGCAGCCATTTTGTTTCGTTTTTGTGACGTCTGGTGGTAAAGCTTGGGGTGAAGTGACGTCAGCTCCGTCCATCTTCTCTATGCACAGTGTTAACAAACGCTCTAATTTACGACAAGGCGCTTCGCTTTCATCAACCTGACTTGTAAAACAACATACTAAATGACTTGATAGTATAATAATATATTTCAGGTTACATCAATAGAACGAAATGGAGTTATAGTATTTTTCTTTTTAAAAAAATCCAAAGAAAAAAATGCATACTATTAGGCCTATTGGTAGGGCACGTTCGAGCAAAAACTACCACTCACGATACCCAAGTGATACTTTTCTTTTCTTTGGGACGACGTAATTGGTCAGTTTTGTGATTTTAGATTTTAGATGGGAAAGTCTACTTAATCAAGGGTTTTACAGAATTACTTACAGTAATAAAGCAGGGCGGTTGGTAATGTCCATTACGATTTGAGGTGTATCCGTGCTGTTATCACACAATACCCTGTGATCTCCATAAAAGAGGCACGTCTTTTTAGTGTGTCTAGACACAGTGTCTGCGGACCGTCTGAATATACACCTGCCAATCAGAAACCACAGAAAGGCCACGGAAAGAAAAGACCAATTAACCAAGAAAACACTCCGATTATTGCTTCAGTATGTTGTTACGAAACATAATACAGTTAATTCAACACTTTGACAATGGTGGTTTATTTTGTATTGAAAAATAGTATATAATTGGTGCTGGCTTACTAGGATGGATAGGCGTGCGCCCCTCCCGCTTCGGAAGTGGTCACTGGCGAAGTCAGAGGCTAGATCCGGGGCGGGCGTGCCTGAACCCTTGTGGATAGGGGCACGTTAATAGAGTTGCCCGTTGCCCGTAGGCGTACGCTACAACAGCTTGTTCTGAATGTGCACGTAAAACCCTATGACATGACATGACTAGGATGGATATAATTACAGAACACTACGATGCATCTGCAAAAATCAGGTATGTTTTGTTCTTCATTTCGAAGACTAATTCCTGACGTGACATGTTAGGTATTACTTAACCGCCAGCTCGCCAGAGGGCGTATTCACTGGGATGGTACAAAACGGCTGCGCCCGTTATATATAATAGCTGTCACATTTAACCGTTTTATTAATTAACTATACGATTATACTTGTTGATATTAAGCAATAATGTGCATTATATATCGTTGAATATGCATACCAGGCCAAATGCCTTAATTGTCCCCTCCTTTAACAGTTTCCTATCGTTCTGACAGCTTCTCCGGTTTTAATCTGAACTGCCGACAGCCTTATTTCTAATTACCCTATGCAGCACTCGCAAGGATCTTTTCGCGCTCAGGTCCATTTTAAATAAGATATCCGTATCCTACTCGTTGATGACCTTCAACTCGTAGATGTTAAAACTCCAGAAATCGGTCTCAGGCGCGTGTGCAGGGATGGTGTGTGTGTCTGTGTGTGTGTGTGTGTGTGTGCGCGTGTGTGTGCGTGCGTGTGCCTGTGTGTGTGCGTGTCCGTGTATGTGTGTGTCTGTGTGTGTGTCCGTGTGTGTGTCTATGTGTGTGTGCGTGCGTGTGTCTGCGTGTGTGTGTGTGTGTGTGTCTGCGTGTGTGTGTATCTGCGCGTGTGTGTCTGTGTGTGTGTGTGTGTGGTGTGTGTGTGTGGAGTAAAGGTCGATCAACTCAAGCAATGTTTTTTTCTTCAAAAGATGAATTCCATAAATATAACGGTAATGGAAGCCACCATCTTTGTCATTTAGTTAAATGACAATGTAGCGTGTTTCCTTTGCTGACTACGAGTCAGAATTACCAAATGTTTGACATCCATTAGCCGATGATTAATATATCAATGTGCTCTAGTGGTGTCGTTAAACAAAACAAACTTTATTTTAGGTGGGTTTTTAGTGGATTATTATTATTTTATTTAAATGTAAGGCCCCCACACCACATGTAAACTTTCACGTGATAATCAGGGGTTACATCTAATAATATTATAATTACCTCAGTTACTTTTTGAACTGGTGTTGTAACTACTAATGCAATTGCTACTGGTACTACTATTACTATTGCTGCTAATAATACCACCACTGTAAGAGCTACTGATTCTAATATTTACACTAAGTACTACAACTACCAAACAAAGCAACAATAACAACCAATCAATTAAAAAAGTACCCCCCAAAAAAACCCCACAAAACCCCCCACACATACCCCCCAACCCCCCCAAAAACCCCGCACACAAGATACATTACCCTATAAAAAAACAAAATAATAATAAAAAAAGGGAAAAAAACCCCACCCCAAAAACCCCCAATAATCAAACAAATAAACAACCCTCCCAAAAAAAATAATCCAGCCCCCCTCAAAAAAACAAAAACAAAAATAAAACAACCCCACCATCACCTTTAAAAATAATTAAAAAAGACAACAAACAAACAAACACACACCAAAACACCCCCCCCCCCCCCCCCCCGCAAAAACAAATAAAAATCTTTAAAAAAAACCCACCCACAAACCAACCAACAATAAGACAAGACCTCACCAGTACACACCCCAGGCTCGACCTGTAAAATAATGTGTCTGAAATGAGAGGTAAGCAACAATAGTGCACTAACCCTTTCCTAAAGCCATTTCGTGGCAAGCACAATACAGCAGGGTTGGCAATAATGTTTGTCTGAAAAGCTCCTGTATAATTATTCCCCAAATGCGCATGTCGCTACAATGACCACAGGGCGACATGTTTTACACACACATGTCAGTCACCCGTCAAAAAAGATTAGCCGGTCAGCCGGAATGTTTTGACAATCAAATAATTTAATTCAGCATGGACGACAGCTACCACAGAGCATGTCAAATTAATGACCGGCATTTTTGTCAATATATACTGATTGAAAGAAATAAAGGAACACATATAAATAATAACAGCAAATGATGACTGCAACCCAAAAACGCCATCCACAGTTTCAAGAAGTTAACTGTTATGCTAGGATCAGGCTCTCAACTGTCACGACGAAGTTGGCCAACTGGATGGTTGAGCTGTAATTTCCCCAACTTCCTACTTACGACGGGTGCGGTCAGATTAACAACTAATGGGTTATACGACGAGAATCGGGTTGTAAAAGCGCCCAGACTAGCAACTGGACAGTCGTAGAAGTCACGACAGTAGAAAGTTGGCTAACTTTCTGATAGCAGTTGGTAACCTGAGAATAGCATAATGGGTTATACGACGAGAATCGAGTTGTCAGAGCGCTCAGATTAGCAACCGGGCAGTCGTAGAAGTTGTGAGAGTAAAATGTTGGCCAACTTTGTGCTGGTAGGTGGTAGTCTGAACCTAACATTACTGACAGTTAAGCTCACAGTATTAATGCTGACATTCAATCCCACATTACATCTCTTTAGTTTATGCAATGATAACTACTCTAGCAGTGAAGACCAAATACCAAGTTGTCCCTTATTTTTGGACATCAGTATACATGTATATATTTCCCTGTTATTACTACCAAAAGGTTAAACCATATCAGGTAAAATATGTTTGGAATTTCAATGTTGGTGACAACTAGTTATTAGGCAGATTAAAATATTTTCAGCTATTGCAGGTGTGGTGGGTTTTTTACATTAATATTCACGTTACTTACAATTTCGTGCTTAGGTTATACATTTTGGGAAACCGAACGTATTTCTGGGTTGACTTGGAGATTTTAGTAGATCAAAATACATTTTATTCTAAACAAACACAAGTACATACAATGGAAAACATGTCATGAGTTGTAAAATAACGGTTTATTATAGGAACGAGTGTATTATTATTTAATGTTTTTTTTGACAGCGCGCATGTGATATTTTATTTATTACAATCCGCATCACTGAACAAAGTTGTGGGAATGCATTTTTATATAACTTGTCTTACTTATTGTGTACAAAGTTTAGTGTATGTAACTTGTCATAGTGCATATAACTTTTCGTAATATATGCAACTCCATAGTATAAGTGTATGTTACTATATGTAACTGCATAGTATAGGTGTAACCTTCCCAAGTATATTATGTTACCTTTTGTAGTGTATGTATTTTATTTGTATGTAACTTTGTATAGTGTATGTAGTATATGTTATTTTTGTTGTAGTGTATATTTTTGTTCGTAGTGGTTGTATTTATCTTCGTATAGTGCATAACTTTGCACAGTTGGTAGTTTGAGCCTAGCATAAAATGGCAAGGGTAAATATTATGCGCCCTCTGTACTCCTTTAGAAATATTTATGTTAAGGTTCTGACCTGTTGTAGAAAGATGGCTTTTAACAAGCATGACTTTCACATTGCAGAGGTGGATCTAGAGTGGGGTGTGGGTTGGGGCAGGGGCCCGGCCCCCTAAAGTTTGCGACAGTTATAATTGGATTATATATTATTATTATTGGTTTCTTTTTACGATCCCCCTCCAAACCTCCCACAAAGTTCCCTTGACATTCCGCCTCATGTCATTGCCCCTCACCCACCCACCCCCCCCTAAAAAAAAAGGATTTTCTGGATCCGCCACTGAATTGTAATATCATGCAATAGCACTTTCAATCAAATTAAATATTCTGTTTTACGTCTGACCATTAATAACCGGAAATTGTATGTCAGTAGTGCGATTAATTTTTGTTCTGCCTGCCGGCTATTATGTCAAAATATGACACATTATCAAATTAAACCGAAAGAAAATGGAACAAAACTGATATGTCGACATATATATATAACTAGGTAAGCAGCCTTCCCGTCATGTGGGGGTGGGGTGTAGTGAGTGGATTTGGGTCGGTAGGGGTGGAGCGACGTTAAAAGGGGAGGTAGTGGGGATAGGATGCTACATGTCAGAATTACCGTATGTTTGACAGCCAATAACCGATGATTAATTAGTGTGCTCTAGTAGTGTCGTTAAACTTTTTCTGTTGACTAACGATCCATTTTTGTTGTAAAAACCATTACTTTTCATTCAGAAAATTAATCATAATTTCCCGTACGGACAGAAATCAAATCTGATTGGTCATCGCTTTCAAATAATACTAGTAGCAACTTCTCTGTCACTAACTACTAACCCACTATCTTTGACACGCAGTGCAGATAGTTGAAATGTGTGCCCAGGACAGCGTGCTTGAACTTTAATTGGATATAAGTACGAAATAAACCATATAAATGAAATGATTGAAAACATTAAATTCACCACTCAACGTACACGTTTTAAATATTTCGTCGTTACATTTAATTATCAATAGGGACGGAAGGAAGGGAGGAAGGAAGGAAGGAAAGAAATGCTTTATTTAACGACGCACTCAACACATTTTATTTACGGTTATATGGCGTCGAACATATGGTTAAGGACCACACAGATATTGAGACAAAAAACCCGCTGTCGCCACTTCACGTGCTACTCTTTTCGATTAGCAGCAAGGGATATTTTATATGCACCATCCCACAGATATGGTAGCACATACCACGGCCTTTGTTACACCAGTCATGGAGCACTGGATGGAACGAGAAATAGCCTAATGGGCCCACCGACGGGAATCGATCATAGATCAATCGATTCCCGTCGGTACAGTGCTCGCCTGATGTGCGATCATAGATCGATCGCGCATCAGGCGAGCGTTGGACCACTGAGCTACGTGCCGCCCCCAATAGCGAAGGGGCGTGTATTTTTAAAATCAGTAATGACGAAACGAATTGGATTTAAAAAAAATCAAAACCAAAAACAGCAACATATAAAATTTCTCACCTGTTCTGCTGTTGGACCCATTTCTGAAAGCGACTAACAAATAGATTATCAAGAAATTTATGTGTACGTTGGACAACAACACAGTTCACAACAAACATCTGAGGCAAATGTGCATAGAGTCAAAGTTATCATCACGATTTAATTGACAGCGTGTTGTAGTTTTAAACATTAAAGGAAGGGCATACTTGAGAAATAGCAAGCTTGGTTGTGGTTTGATTGGTGTCTGATTGACGTGAGCTTTCTCTTAATTACGTAAGTGTAGATTTCCTTCCTAAAGGCTCGGTGTTAACTTGCGACATGCAACAACGATTTATAACATATGTTGGCCTAATTCAAATGGTTTTCATTTATTAATATAACAAAGTTATACGTAATTCAAATGGATCATTTTAAATACCAAAGCTTTTGAATTAATATTATAATTTCAACGGTAAGATCATACATGCATGAAGTATCTGTCCGTCCGTCTGTCTGTTCATCTGTCTCGCTTTTCTACCTAGTTATACCAGCATGGCAGAGGCCGTGGTATGTACTATCCTGTCAGTGTGATGATGTGTATAAAAGATCCTTTGCTGCTAATCAAAAAGGGTTTCCTTTCTCCCGTAACCATAATATATCCAACGTCATATAACCGTAATTAAAATGTGTTGAGTGCTAGGTTAATTAAAACATTTCTTCCTTCCTTAAGCCATATCTGGCCGTTTGTTGCCTGTCTGCCTATCTGTTGCCTGTCTGCCTGTCTGTTGTCTGCCTGTCTGTTGCCTTCATGCCTGTCTGTTGCCCATCTGCCTGTCTGTTGCCCATCTGCCTGTCTGTTGCCTGTCTGCCTATCTGTTGCCTGTCTGCCTGTCTGTTGTCTGCCTGTCTGTTGCCCTCATGCCTGTATGTTGCCCATCTGCCTGTCTGTTGCCTGTCTGCCTGTCTGTTGCCTGTCTGCCTGTCCGTTGTCTGCCTGTCTGTTGCCTACCTGCCTGTCTGTTGCCCGTCTGCCTGTCTGTTGCCTGTCTGTCTGCCTCTTAATCTGTCTGTGAATACAGTGTGTAAGTATGGCATGGAAAGTTTTGAGAAGTCTCAAAGTTGCATTATGAACAAAAATATTTATTATTTTTTTTCTGTGATATGTAAGGATTATATCTTTAATTAGGAGATGAAAAAGGACACATTCATATTTGACTACCCCCACCCCACCCCCACCCCCACACACACACACGAATTACCGTATTATTCATATGGGTAGAACTTCCCTTTCGCTATAAAACGTGATCAGTTACCTTATTTTAAAACTTTCTTTCAAATCTGTCAAACAACATTTACCTGTTGTAACACCTTTTTACAGCATATCTAAATGATTTGAACAGTATACAATAGATAACGATATCTAACCACTAGATAATTGTTTTTGTTATTACAAATATAGATAATCCTATGCCCCAAAATAAGTAGTAAAGGGACATTCCCGAGTTTGCTGCATTGTAAGATGTTTCCGACTGATAAGATATTTCTACGATTAAACTTACATATTAAATTTATTTTCTTGTTTAGAATATCAATGTCTGTATATTCAATGTGTTTCTGGTCGTCTTAATATTTGTAAGAAGCCCAAACTGGATTTTGTCTTCAAATAATTTCGTACGTACGAAAAAAAATGTTTTTAGGAAATAAAATGAAATTTAACCTAGTACAAATATTACAACGATCAGAAACACGTTTAATATACAGCCACGAATATTTTATACAGAAAAAAAATATATTTGATATGTAATTACAGTCGTCAAAAAGTCTCTGTTAGTCGATAACATCTTAAACATATAACACTTTATTACACAGTTAATTTGATAAATATAATCCCAATGCGTTAACATAACTTTAGTATTTCATTTCTTTAAAATAAATAAAATACTAGTACTGAATATAAATTAACCATTTAACATTAATTTACGTTTATTTATGAGTACATGTATTTTGGTTTC